>NC_068432.1:40710288-41010288 GCF_023373465.1 Oncorhynchus keta
TAATACTGTTTGATTTCAGACTAGTGCCAGAGCCTGACCTCTTTCTCTCTCTCTCTTTCCCTCTCTGTCTCAATCTCTCTATCTTTTCACTCTCTCACATTGTCTCTCTCCATCTCTCCACTTCTCTCTCCCTGTCTCTCACACCACACTCATTCTCTCTTTCCATCTCTCCCTCCATCAGTGCGGTGCTGCTGCTCAGTCAGAAGCAGTCTTTGGAGGAGCTGAGGCAAACGGTCCAGTTGTTACGCTGCACAGAAGCCAAGCTGGGCGCCCAGAAGGACCTGCTCGACCACAAGATGCAGGAGAACGAGGGCAAGGAGCCTCCCCCCATGGTTAACTACGAGGACGATGCGCGCTCCGTCAACTCCATGGTGAGTGAGTGGTTATTGTTGTGGAGTTGACCGTTGTTGGTTTTTGAATAGGAAGGACTTACTTGTCAAGTCGGAATCCAATCTGATATGTGATTGTGAACCATGGTGGAACGGAGGACATCAGTGTGGATTCAGGGATATTACTTCCTTTGTAATCAGAAGGAATGCAGCACTTTCCACTCAGCCTGTCCTACTATGAACTCCTCTTTCTTTGTCTCTGACCTTTTCAGAGATACTGTATAGGGTTTGTTGATTAAAAATGTAGCTTGATGATTTTGTTAGCCCTAGATACTTTTGCAGCTGATATTTACTTCTATACACTTACACATACTGGTACTGTGTCAGTTTACTGCTTACTATTCATTGTATAGTTATAGGCCAGAATGTTTTTGTCTTCTGCTGTCTCCATGAACATACTCATTCAGGCAAATCAGTTGTTTTTTTTAAATCTAAAGGATGCTGTTGTGCTGAATCTTTGAACTTTCATTAAAAATAAAACATAAAAATAAAAACTTTTCTCATCAAATGTCACTGAAATGTCAATCTAAAAGCATTTTGTTGACTGCAGTATGTGGTAGATGATATGGTGGTGCTGTTGAGCCTCCTTTCAACTCTAGCTCTCTCTGCAGAGAGTTGGATGAGCAGAGGAGGGCAGTGTAAGCACATTGTCATAGCTATAAACCTCTGTACACTATAGTATACTGTATTCGGCTTGCTCAACTGTTTATTCTCAACAGATTTTCAACCATATGTCTGTATTTTCAGGACAAAGGCAAAGACAGGACATCAAAGTTTGACACCTTACGTCATTCCTTAGCCGGCATCCTCCGCTCTCCCAAATCAGTCCTTGGCTCATCATCGGTAAGTTCTGAAGTCTGTTAGGAAAAAAAAAAAATTAAAAGTGTTGTGTTCTTGTGTAGTGAGTGTGGAAACTAACCTGTGTGTTAGCAATTGATGTTCTTCATTAACACAGACCCCAAAACAAATCAGGGGAGAAAAATGGGTTTATTTGAGAAGGACAAATCAAGATGTTATGCTGGTAGGTAGATGTTCAGTCTCCTCTGTCCTCAGCATTTCTCCACAGAACAAAGGAACAGGATGCCATTTATAACCCCCCACCCTAGCCTGGGGTTTACTAATCAGAAGTCCTTGCAGTACCACTGGGCCAATGGCCAAATAACCAGTATCCTGCTCCCAACTCAATGTACAGACCAATGACAACGTGGTACACGTAGCTCTGAGTTCAGGAGTGACATTCCACAGATTCTAAACAGCTGTTGAACTGAAACCCAACTCCTATTTACATTGACAATTCCCTATTGACCATTCATTCTAGTACTCTCATCCTCTGCATTGTGTGTTTATCTTCAAAATATTCTTGTGTATCATCCAAATTATGCCTTTGATCTGAGTGGAGTGACAGATCTTAAAGCTCTCTTGACTAGTAATTGAACAGGAATTGATTATTGATCCCTAACTTTCATTTTCAAATCATTATCATATCATTATATATCATCATGTCATATCATTCCATTGTGCGTATCCAGCAGTTTTTCGACGTGATCCCAACTAGTGAGAAGCCCCTGGGGGACCAGGAGTGGTACCATGGGGCCATCCCCAGGACCGAGGCCCAGGAGCTGCTCAAAGAGCAGGGAGACTTCCTGGTCCGGGAGAGCCACGGCAAGCCTGGCGAGTACGTCCTGTCTGTCTTCTCAGAGGGACAGCGGAGACACTTCATCATCCAGTTTGCAGATGTGAGTTCTACTTGTTCAGTTCTGAATAAACTAAAGGCGTTTCTTAGCCTGGTCCAATATCTTTTTGAGTCATGTTTGGCATGACAAGGAATTGACATGATGGCACAAACTGATCTGAGACCAGGCTAGGTGTTTGTCTCACTGCAGAGCCACTAGGTTTCAGCAGTAAACGAGACAAAATATAAAGGTGTAGTCAGGTATATTTGATGTGATGTGCGTCAGCCAATGGTTGCTTTGTGTCTGTTACTAAGACAGAGACGAGAGATCACAGGCACCTTGGTGGAAACGGAAATTAATTGGCAAGGAATTGAGTTTGAGTTGAGTTTATTTTGTTTTTACAGGGACAGTGCACATTAATCAATGTTTCAGTAAAAGTGCCGGTTTTAGCCAGCCGGCTAATTTTCAACCACAGTCCCTGGGCAGGTTATTAAAAACAATTACAATATAGATAATAGCAACATAGGACAAGCAAGACGTAGCATACAGACAGAGCAACATAGGACAAGCAAGTTGTAGCATACAGACAGAGCAACATAGAACAAAAAGCAACAAGACAAAATTCATAAATTCTATGGTTGATGCGTTTTTAATTTAATTTGTTCAGATGACGGCTAATCGTAATTGCTTGTAAAGTTGTTTCCGTAACACAAAAGATGATGATTCGAAAAGCTTCCAACTCAACTTTGTAATGAATCAATCCCATGCTCTCTGCCTACACTTTGTCCACAGAACCAGTATCGTTTTGAAGGCACTGGCTTCCCGACCATTCCTCAGTTAATTGAACACCATTACACTTCAAAGCAAGTTATTACCAAGAAGTCTGGGGTGGTGCTTTTAAACCCAGTCATCAAGGTAAAATATTTCCTCTCCTATCTTTGTTCATACACCCTGTGATTCAGATCTAAAGTCAATGAGTGGTCTCACAACAGGGGTGGGAATGTAATTATTGCTAAAGCCATCAAGCTGTCATGGAGGCCTTTAATCACACTGTGAAACTCATCAATATGCTTAGGTTGTACATTATCTTGTGGTGTTTGTGGCAGGAGGCTAATAGATGGCCATGAATAAGCCCCTTTGACATCAACTAAATATTTTAGTTTGAATCAGTAAAGTGCTGTGATCACAGTTGAACAACTTTTTGTTGGAAGTTCTAACTACACTCTTTTTTTTTTAAATCAAACATTTTTTTTAAATCTCAAAAGTGGTAGAATAGAGCTTCTCAGACAGTTACAATACCAGTTATAATACCAGTTACAATACCAGGTTGTTCTCTTTGGAATGACAGTGATCATACTGTGCTCCAGAAGACACCTTGCTATTTTACCCATTGACGATGGTAGTGAGGGGGAAAAATATGTACAGTAAAATATCAGGTTATTATTTTTGACAACCTGTATCGTTTTGACAATATCGCAATATAATTTTTGCGCTAGTTGGCTGTACCTGCACCAGAACTCCAGTATGTTCTCCATATTCTTTTTAAATAAGGATCCAATTTGCTTTCAACACTTTTTTTCCCATTACTGATCAAAACTTGTTTTCTCATGGCTCTCATCCCTCAGCAGCAGACATATGGTGAGTGATGTGATTGGTACGTCGAATCGCAATGAAATCACAGTATTGTATCGCAATACATATAGAATCGTGAGAATCGCAATACATATCGTATCGGCACCTAAGTATCTTGATAATATCGTATCGTGAGGTCCCTGGCCTAATTGACAGTATTAACGCTTGGTTTCCAGACCTGTATGGTGTTTTTCAGGACACATTTCTCATGTATAATAGTGCAAATGTCTTTTTAATATCCGCTCTGTGTTGCAAAAATAGGCCAACACTGTCAATAGCCAGGTTTAATCATAGAGAAGACCTCGAGTCCTCCTCAGCTAGCCCGCTGGTGATGAACATAATGGTGTTTTAATTGCCTCAGCCATCACCAACACGGGGCTAATGGTTGTTGTCATTACTACTGTAATGGATCTGCTGAAGCCTGGGAATAATAAGTGTTTTTAAATGGTCTTTCTTCAAGCACTTCATGGCAAAGCGGTGAAATTTGACCATTAGGCACCACCTCACTCTTGGAAGAATGCGATTTGGATTTGATCATTGTGTTACTGGATGAGACATTGGAATGTTATGTTGAGCTGGGCCAAAGATGGAAAGACTTCTCTGATGTTTTTGAGGCATCCAGGTTTTTTGTGGTTGATTTTTTTTTTTGTAATTGTGCCTCGGATTATAGTAATTCTGAATATAAAGTAGTCGGTCGGTGCTCCAATGTTACACAGTAGCTTTTGTATGGTTTTCATTGTACTGTTTGTGCATGTTCTGTGTCTTGTGTTTACAATTGCCTATGTTTTGTTCTATCTTTTGTAGGATAAAAAATGGATACTCAACCATGAGGATGTTACTCTTGGAGAGCTTCTTGGCAAAGTGAGTGATTTTAGATATCCTTTTCATTTTCACCACATCTGTAGGACAGATATTATCTTGGATTATTTTTGACATTCATCATCATTGATGTCAATATATGTTTTATTAAACCAACTTCTGTTACTGTATCTCTGTTTTTCTTTGTTCTTAGGGCAACTTTGGTGAGGTATTCCAAGGAACATTGCGGGACAAGACTCCTGTGGCAGTCAAAACATGTAAAGAGGATCTTCCACAGGAGCTGAAGATTAAGTTCCTATCAGAAGCCAGGTTAGACGACAAAATCTCATTTTTATTTGTCACATGCGCCGAATGTCCTAGTTCATATCATGCCAGGTGAGCGGTCACATGTCCCAGTTCCGATCAGAAGATGAAAATGTCTGCTGTCAATTAATTGCAGGTCCCATCGAGAACCTTGAAACGTCTGTTCAAATAACATTTTATTTGTCACATACACATGGTTAGCAGATGTTAGTGCGAGTGTAGCGAAATGCTTGTGCTTCTTGTTCCGACAATGCAGTAATAACCAACAAGTAATCTAGCTAACAATTCCAAAACTACTACCTTATAGACACAAGTGTAAGGGGATAAAGAATATGTACATAAAGATATATGAATGAGTGATGGTACAGAGTGGCATAGGCAAGATACAGTAGATGGTATTGAGTGCAGTATATACATATGAGATGAGTATGTAAACAAAGTGGCATAGTTAAAGTGGCTAGGGATACATGTATTACATAAGGATGCAGTAGATGATATAGAGTACAGTATATACCCTACATTATTCATCTCATATGTATACGTATGTAAACATTATATGAGGTAGCATTGTTTAAAGTGGATAGTGATATATTTTACATCATTTCCCATCAATTCCCATTATTAAAGTGGCTGGAGTTGAGTCAGTGTGTTGGCAGCAGCCACTCAATGTTAGTTGTGGCTGTTTAACAGTCTGATGGCCTTGAGATAGAAGCTTATTTTTCAGTCTCTCGGTCCCAGCTTTGATGCACCTGTACTGACCTCGCCTTCTGGATGATAGCGGGGTGAACAGGCAGTGGCTCGGGTGGTTGCTGTCCTTGATGATCTTTATGGCCTTCCTGTGACATCGGGTGGTGTAGGTGTCCTGGAGGGCAGGTAGTTTGCCCCCGGTGATGCATTGTGCAGACCTCACTACCCTCTGGAGAGCCTTACGGTTGTGGGCGGAGCAGTTGCCGTACCAGACGGTGATACAGCCCGACAGGATGCTCTCGATTGTGCATCTGTAGAAGTTTGTGAGTGCTTTTGGTGACAAGCCGAATTTCTTCAGCCTCCTGAGGTTGAAGAGGCGCTGCTGCGCCTTCTTCACGATGCTGTCTGTGTGGGTGGACCAATTCAGTTTGTCTGTGATGTGTACGCCAAGGAACTTAAAACTTACTACCCTCTCAACTACTGTTCCATCGATGTGGATAGGGGGGTGTTCCCTCTGCTGTTTCCTGAAGTCCACAATCATCTCCTTAGTTTTGTTGACGTTGAGTGTGAGGTTATTTTCCTGACACCACACTCCGAGGGCCCTCACCTCCTCCCTGTAGGCCGTCTCGTCGTTGTTGGTAATCAAGCCTACCACTGTTGTGTCGTCCGCAAACTTGATGATTGAGTTGGAGGCGTGCGTGGCCACGCAGTCGTGGGTGAACAGGGAGTACAGGAGAGGGCTCAGAACGCACCCTTGTGGGGCCCCAGTGTTGAGGATCAGTGGGGTGGAGATGTTGTTGCCTACCCTCACCACCTGGGGGCGACCCGTCAGGAAGTCCAGTACCCAGTTGCACAGGGCGGGGTCGAGACCCAGGGTCTCGAGCTTGGAGGGCACTATGGTGTTAAATGCCGAGCTGTAGTCGATGAACAGCATTCTCACATAGGTATTCCTCTTGTCCAGATGGGTTAGGGCAGTGTGGTTGAGATTGCATCGTCTGTGGACCTATTTGGGCGGTAAGCAAATTGGAGTGGGTCTAGGGTGTCAGGTAGGGTGGAGGTGATATGGTCCTTGACTAGTCTCTCAAAGCACTTCATGATGACAGAAGTGAGTGCTACGGGGCGGTAGTCGTTTAGCTCAGTTACCTTAGCTTTCTTGGGAACAGGAACAATAGTGGCCCTCTTGAAGCATGTGGGAACAACAGACTGGGATAGGGATTGATTGAATATGTCCGTAAACACACCAGCCAGCTGGTCTGCGCATGCTCTGAGGGCGCGGCTGGGGATGCCGTCTGGGCCTGCAGCCTTGCGAGGGTTGACACGTTTAAATGTTTTCCTCAAGTCGGCTGCAGTGAAGGAGAGTCTGCATGTTTTAGTTGCGGGCCGTGTCAGTGGCACTGTATTGTCCTCAAAGCGGACAAAAAAGTTATTTAGTCTGCCTGGGAGCAAGACATCCTGGTCCGTGACGGTGCTGGTTTTCTTTTTGTAATCCGTGATTGACTGTAGACCCTGCCACATACCTCTTGTGTCTGAGCCGTTGAATTGAGATTCTACTTTGTCTCTATACTGATGCTTAGCTTGTTTGATTGCCTTGCGGAGGGAATAGTTACTCTCTTTGTATTCGGTCATGTTTCCAGTCACCTTGCCTTGATTAAAAGCAGTGGTTCGCGCTTTCAGTTTCACGCGAATGCTGCCATCAATCCACGGTTTCTGGTTTGGGAATGTTTTAATCGTGGCTATGGGAACGACATCTTCAACACACGTTCTAATGAACTCGCACACCGAATCAGCGTATTCGTCAATGTTGTCGTCTGACACAATACGGAACATATCCCAGTCCACGTGATGGAAGCAGTCTTGGAGTGTGGAATCAGATTGGTCGGACCAGCGTTGAACAGACCTCAGCGCGGGAGCTTCTTGTTTTAGTTTCTGTCTGTAGGCAGGGATCAACAAAATGGAGTCGTGGTCAGCTTTTCCGAAAGGAGGGCGGGGCAGGGCCTTATATGCGTCGCGGAAGTTGGTATAGCAATGATCCAAGGTTTTTCCAGCCCTGGTTGCGCAATCGATATGCTGATAAAATTTAGGGAGTCTTGTTTTCAGATTAGCCTTGTTAAAATCCCCAGCTACAATGAATGCAGCCTCCGGATATATGGATTCCAGTTTGCAAAGAGTCAAATAAAGTTAGTTCAGAGCCATCAATGTTTCTGCTTGGGGGGGAATATATACGGCTGTGATTATAATCGAAGAGAATTCCCTTGGTAGATAATGCATTATCACTCATCTCAACAGCACACCAGCCTGCATACCACTGCTGGCTTGCTTCTGAAGCTAAGCAGGGTTGGTCCTGGTCAGTCCCTGGATGGGAGACCAGATGCTGCTGGAAGTGGTGTCCTCTGTTCTAAAAAAAAATATCCCAATGCCCCAGGGCAGTGATTGGGGACACTACCCTATGTCTGTCTTTCAGATGGGACGTTAAACAGGTGTCCTGACTCTCTGAGGTCATTAAAGATTCCATGGCACTTATCGTAAGAGTAGGGGTGTTCACCCCGGTGTCCTGGCTAAATTCCCAATCTGGCCCTCAAACCATCACGGTCACCTAATAATCCCCAGTTTACAATTGGCTCATTCGCACCCTCCTCTCCCCTGCAACTATTCCCCAGGTTGTTGCTGTAAATGAGAACGTGTTCTCAGTCAATTTACCTGGTAAAATAACAAATAAATAAAAATAAAATCAAACATTATTTTACTTCACATGCTTTTAATCTAGTGTTTAGTGATTTGACAGTTATGTAATTATCTCATACTGGTACTTTCTTGTTTCTTCAGGATCCTCAAGCAATATGACCACGCAAACATTGTGAAGCTGATAGGCGTTTGCACACAACGACAGCCTATTTACATTGTGATGGAGCTAGTGTCAGGTAAGTCCTGTAGCATAACTTTTTAGGACTCGATATTAGTGTGCAATTTCCAAAGTAAATTGTGTTTACAACACAGTTACAAATGTGAATATACATTTTATATCCTATTTGAAGGAGGGGACTTCTTGTCGTTTCTACGGAAGAAGAAGGAAGACCTGAAGACCAAACAGCTGGTGAAGTTTTCTTTAGATGCTGCTGCAGGAATGGCTTACCTTGAACTCAAAAACTGTATCCACAGGTATGGAGATCTTCGCCTGTTTTAGCGTTGTCAACATCAATCTGGAATATTGTATGTTTATTATTCTCCATAGAGTATTCCAACTAGGGATAGGCGACATAGCCAAAATATCATATCACAACATTTGTTCAAATTTGTGAATGGTATTTTATATTTTTTAATATTAAAAGTTCTAAATATACTTGGAGTAGTTTATAACCCTAGGGTGGCAACACAGCAATTGTAAGTGATTTCAATGGGGCTTTCTTCATTCTCCATATACAGTTCAATCCAACTTTAAACAAAAATCATTTTCAGTGTTTATCAAAATCTACATTTTGTTATAATTTTCACACATTGCCACGCAGATCTGCATGAAATCGGCAAAAATCTAGGCCTAGTTAGTTTTCTAGTTGGAATATAGTGGGCAGCACCTTGAATACGTTGTTTGACATGAGAACAAATTAATAAACCAGAGATGAATTATTGAGAGGGAAGGAACCAAAGTGTTTCCAGGGGACTCTAATTAGATGTTACATTACATGTTTTCTGTCCTCATGTAGCTAGCTAACATATTCATGCTTCGCTTATAGAGAGAAATAGTAATGGCATCTTTTTGTAGGCCCTAACTCAACCATGGCTCGTTGGTCAAAGCCTATGGGGAAATTAAATGGAGTTTTTGGAAGTTTTTTGAATAAATAGGGGTGTGAACGCTAAAACGTTTAAACAAAGTTGGGATCCTTAGTGTTAAGAAAAATCCCTAACTGAAAACAATGTTGTTGTTTTTTCACTTAATTAAAATCACAGTTCAGTTATCACAAAACATTATTTTCTTGTTATAGCCAATAGGCTATAAAGTCCTGGGGAAGTTGTGTAATTCAAATTAAACCAGAGAGGAAGAGACTTCTTGGGTGTATTTGCAAGGCATGTAGTAAAACAAAACATTGCGAGATGCAGATTACCAAAACATATGAGTACGCTTCTGCCTTCTTCTGCCTCTCCTTTACTCTGGCTTGCATGCTCTGTCTCTTCGCTAAGGCTGAAAGTGTGTGTTCAGCGGTCATACATATTTAATAGGACCGTTATTCAGCATTGTAAATTGATGTGGAATTTTTCGAAAAGTCAGCTGAATTTTTGTTATCGTGTTAAAGGAAAACCCGATGTTAGAAATTGCAATTTAAACGTTAAGCAAAATTGTCCCTTTGTCACACCTCTAGTGGTAAACACAGGCTTATGAGATATACGTTTTGTTCTATGAGTTCATCTTCATCGGCTAACGTCAATTTATGTGAATTTTGAAGCATTTACAGTGCCTTGCGAAAGTATTCGGGCCCCCTTGAACTTTGCAACCTTTTGCCACATTTCAGGCTTCAAACATAAAGATATAAAACTGTATTTTTTTGTGAAGAATCAACAACAAGTAGGACACAATCATGAAGTGGAACGATATTTATTGGATATTTCAAACAAATCAAAAACTGAAAAATTGGGCGTGCAAAATTATTCAGCCCCTTTACTTTCAGTGCAGCAAACTCTCTCCAGAAGTTCAGTGAGGATCTCTGAATGATCCAATGTTGACCTAAATGACTAATGATGATAAATACAATCCACCTGTGTGTAATCAAGCCTCCGTATAAATGCACCTGCACTGTGATAGTCTCAGAGGTCCGTTAAAAGCGCAGAGAGCATCATGAAGAACAAGGAACACACCAGGCAGGTCCGGGATACTGTTGTGAAGAAGTTTAAAGCCGGATTTGGATACAAAAAGATTTCCCAAGCTTTAAACATCCCAAGGAGCACTGTGCAAGCGATAATATTGAAATGGAAGGAGTATCAGACCACTGCAAATCTACCAAGACCTGGCTGTCCCTCTAAACCTTCAGCTCATACAAGGAGAAGACTGATCAGAGATGCAGCCAAGAGGCCCATGATCACTCTGGATGAACTGCAGAGATCTACAGCTGAGGTGGGAGACTCTGTCCATAGGACAACAATCAGTCGTATATTGCACAAATCTGGCCTTTATGGAAGAGTGGCAAGAAGAAAGCCATTTCTTAAAGATATCCATAAAAAGTGTTGTTTAAAGTTTGCCACAAGCCACCTGGGAGACACACCAAACATGTGGAAGAAGGTGCTCTGGTCAGATGAAACCAAAATTGAACTTTTTGGCAACAATGCAAAACGTTATGCTTGGCGTAAAAGCAACACAGCTCATCACCCTGAACACAACATCCCCACTGTCAAACATGGTGGTGGCAGCATCATGGTTTGGGCCTGCTTTTTTTCAGCAGGAACAGGGAAGATGGTTAAAATTGATGGGAAGATGGATGGAGCCAAATACAGGACCATTCTGGAAGAAAACCTGATGGAGTCTGCAAAAGACCTGAGACTGGGACGGAGATTTGTCTTCCAACAAGACAATGATCCAAAACATAAAGCAAAATCTACAATGGAATGGTTCAAAAATAAACATATCCAGGTGTTAGAATGGCCAAGTCTAAGTCCAGACCTGAATCCAATCGAGAATCTGTGGAAAGAACTGAAAACTGCTGTTCACAAATGCTCTCCATCCAACCTCACTGAGCTCGAGCTGTTTTGCAAGGAGGAATGGGGAAAAATTTCAGTCTCTCGATGTGCAAAACTGAGTGACGGGGCAGGGCTTGGTGTGGGAAGCAGGAGAACGGGTAGAAAAGAAGACTCAAGTAGCAAACGGAGTAAAATATTAAACGGACATTACACATGGCAGAGTTGCATATCACATTTAACAAATTAAACACTGAAATACCCTTATAGATGGTAAAGTAAAAGCCCAAACCAGTCCATGCATTAAGACTGGTATGTAGTAAAATACGATATACAGCCCTAATTCCAACAAATAGCCCAATCTGTCTATTGTTCAAGAGATTGCACATGCTTTGAATAGAATTTCAGTTCTTATTTTTACTTCTATATATGATACACGACTTCATACATGAAACTGTTCTTAACCAAGCATGAAGCCTACTAGGCCGGTCATTATTTTTTTTTCACCTTTATTCAACCAGGTAGGCAAGTTGAGAACAAGTTCTCATTTACAATTGCGACCTGGCCAAGATAAAGCAAAGCAGTTCAACACATACAACGACACAGAGTTACACATGGAGTAAACAAACATACAGTCAATAATACAGTATAAACAAGTCTATATACGATGTGAGCAAATGAGGTGAGAAAAGAGAGGTAAAGGCAAAACAAAGGCCATGGTGGCAAAGTAAATACAATGTAGCAAGTAAAACACTGGAATGGTAGATTTGCAGTGGAATGTGCA
The DNA here is from genome assembly GCF_023373465.1 of Oncorhynchus keta. Lineage (NCBI taxonomy): Eukaryota > Metazoa > Chordata > Actinopteri > Salmoniformes > Salmonidae > Oncorhynchus > Oncorhynchus keta. Next base: position 40,722,234 of record NC_068432.1, read on the forward strand.
AAGTAGAAATAAAAATAATGGGGTGCAAAGGAGCAAAATAAATAAAATAGGGAAATAGGTAGTTGTTAGGGCTAAATTATAGATGGGCTATGTACAGGTGCAGCAATCTGTGAGCTGCTCTGACAGCTGGTACTTAAAGCTAGTGAGGGAGATAAGTGTTTCCAGTTTCAGAGATTTTTGTAGTTCGTTCCAGGCATTGGCAGCAGAGAACTGGAAGGAGAGGCGGCCAAAGAAAGAATTGGTTTTGGGGGTGACCAGAGAGATATACCTGCTGGAGCGCATGCTACAGTTGGGTGATGCTATGTTGACCAGCGAGCTGAGATAAGGGGGGCCTTTACCTTGCAGGGTCTTGTAGATGACCTGGAGCCAGTGGGTTTGGTGACGAGTATGAAGCGAGGTCCAACCAACGAGATCATACAGGTCGCAATGGTGGATAGTATATGGGGCTTTGGTGACAACTGATGGCACTGTGATAGACTCCATCCAATTTGTTGAGTAGGGTATTGGAGGCTATTTTGTAAATGACATCACCGAAGTCGAGGATTGGTAGGATGGTCAGTTTTACAAGGGTATGTTTGGCAGCATGAGTGAAGGATGCTTTGTTGCGAAATAGGAAGTCAATTCTAGATTTAACTTTTGATTGGAGATGTTTGATGTGGGTCTGGAAGGAGAGTTTACAGTCTAACCAGACACCTAGGTATTTGTAGTTGTTCACATATTCTAAGTCAGAACCGTCCAGAGTAGTGATGTTGGACAGGAGGGCAGGTGCAGGCAGCGATCGGTTGAAGAGCATGCATTTAGTTTTACTTGTATTTAAGAGCAATTGGAGGCCACGGAAGGAGAGTTGTATGGCATTGAAGCTTGCCTGGAAGGTTGTTAACACAGTGTCCAAAGAAGGGCCAGAAGTATACAGAATGGTGTCGTCTGCGTAGAGGTGGATCAGAGACTCATCAGCAGCAAGAGCGACATCATTTATGTATACAGAGAAGAGAGTCGGTCCAAGAATTTAACCCTGTGGCACCCCCATAGAGACTGCCAGAGGTCCGGACAACAGACCCTCCGATTTGACACACTGAACTCTACCAGAGAAGTAGTTGGTGAACCAGACGAGGCAATCATTTGAGAAACCAAGGCTGTCGAGTCTGCCGATGAGGATGTGGTGATTGACAGAGTCGAAAGCCTTGGCCAGATCAATGAATACGGCTGCACAGTAATGTTTCTTATCGATGGCGGTTAAGATATCGTTTAGGACCTTGAGCGTGGCTGAGGTGCACCCATGACCAGCTCTGAAACCAGATTTCATAGCAGAGAGGTTACGGTGAGATTCGAAATGGTCGGTAATCTGTTTGTTGACTTGGCTTTCAAAGACCTTAGAAAGGCAGGGTAGGATAGATATAGGTCTGTAGCAGTTTGGGTCAAGAGTGTCCCCCCATGGCTCACGTCAACACCATTATCCCAGAAACACTAGACCCACTCCAATTTGCATACCGCCCCAACAGATCCACAGATGATACAATCTCTATTGCACTACACACTGCCCTTTCCCACCTGGACAAAAGGAACACCTACGTGAGAATGCTATTCATTAAATACAGCTCAGCTTTCAACACCATAGTGCCCTTAAAGCTCATCACTAAGCTAAGGACCCTGGGACTAAATACCTCCCTCTGCAACTGGATCCTGGACTTCCTGACGGGCCGCCCCCAGGTGGTAAGGGTAGGTAACAACACATCTGCCATGCTGATCCTCAACACGGTGGCCCCTTAGGGGTGCATGCTCAGTCCTCTCCTGTTTACCCATGACTGCATGGCCAAGCACGACTCCAACACCATCATTTAAGTTTACTGATGACACAACAGTAGGCCTGATCACCGACAAAGATGAGACGGCCTGAAGGGAGGAGGTCAGAGACCTGGCAGTCTGGTGCCAGGATAACAACTGCTCCCTCAACGTGATCAAGACAAAGGAGATGATTGTGAACTACAGGAAAAGGACGACCGAGCACGCCCCCATTCTCATCAACAGGGCTGTAGTGGAGCAGGTTGAGAACTTCAAGTTCCTTGGTGTCCACATCACCAACAAACTAGAATGGTCCAAACATACCAAGACAGTTGTGAAGAGGGCACGACAACTCCTATTCCCCCTCAGGAGACTGAAAAGATTTGGCATGGGTCCTCAGACCCACAAAAGGTTCTACAGCTGCACCATCGAGAGCATGGTTGCATCACTGCCTGGTATGGCAACTGCTCGGCCTCTGACCGCAAGGCACTACAGAGGGTAGTGACTTCGGCCCAGTACATCACTGGGGCCAAGCTTCCTGCCATCCAGGAGCTTTATACCAGGCAGTGTCAGAGGAAGGCCCTAAAAATTGTAAAAAACTCCAGCCACCCTAGTCAGACTGTTCTCTCTGCTACCGCACGGCAAGCGGTACCGGAGTCTCGGTCCAAAAGGCTTCTTAACAGCTTCTACCACCAAGCCATAAGACTCTTAAACATCTAATCAAATGGCTACCTGGACAATTTGCATTGTCCCCCCACCCCCATTTTATGCTGCTGCTACTCTGTTTATTATCTATGCATTTTGTCACTTTACCTCTACCTACATGTACATATTCCCTCAATTCCCTTGACTGCCCCCGCACATTGACTCTGTACCGGTACCCCCTGTATATAGCCTCGCTACTGTTATTTTTTTGTTGCTCTTTTATATATATATATATATATATATATATATATATATATATTATTTTATTTATTTATTATTCAGTTTATTTGAGTAAATCATTGTTTATTTTTTCTTAAGTGCATTGTTGGTTAGGGACTAAGTAAGCATTTCCCTGTAAGGTCTGTTGTATCCGGTGCATGTGACAAATAAAATTAGATTTGATTTACAAATCTAACTGAATTTAAACCCCATGAAATGTCTTCCCCTCTGTAATGCCAGGAGGCCCCCTAAAGTAAGATGTGTGAGAGAACAACATGTATCTCTCTCTCTGCTTAATGCAGTTTACAATACTGTCACCTTTGATGGTAACACACCAAGCCCTGAGCCATATCGCTCTATCCTGGCCAATTTGAGATTGTGTTTTCAGGTCAAAACTAGTTTCTCCAGCAATCCAGACAGTTGCAAGAAGAGAGAGAGAGAGAGGTGCTACAGCTGCTGCTGCAATCAGTCTAACATTTATCTCAGCACAGCGGGGCTATCAAATCATCTCCGGTGCATTGCTCTTACTTATCTCACCGGGGCCAGTCTCCCTGAGTGACAGCCTAATTTAGCCCAACTCTGTGGCTCGGTGCCGGCAGTCAGCAGAAATGACAGGAGAAGCGCTTTGAAAAATACAGGCGTAGCTGTAGGCCTCTTCTCACAGAGGGGCTGCAGATGAGGGCTATGAAATTGAAATGGGAGGGATGCAGGGCGCAATCTGTCCTGCGAGTGTGTACGCATGGATGTCGCACCCACGCATATACGGGGCATACACATTTTCACACACAACCCCGTAGTGTACACACATACACATTGTACCGGGTCATCCCAGCCACCTGCAGCAGGGCCAACCAAATCTGGTGGATGACTTTTCTCTCTGCAAAGTAGAAATGTTCCCATGATCAGTTTACAGGCAGTATGGTGACCTTAACATGGACAGTGGTAGTGGAGCTCCCCATCTGTTACAAATCTGGTTGGTTTTAGGTGTCCTGATTGCCTACTATTTCAGTCATTTATTTCATGGCATATTGTTAATATGAAAATGTTAATGTCCATGATGAGTATTCCTGTCGGCCAATATGGCTAGCATCTGTCATAAACAGTCTCTCTCTACCACTAAATTTAACTCTACCTACATCTACATATCACCTCAATTACCTGGACTAACCGGTGCCCCCGCACATTGACTCCCTACTGGTACCCCCTGTATATAGCCTCGCTATTGTTATTTTACTGCTGCTCATGAATTATTTCTTATTTCTTAAAACTGCGTTGTTGGTTAAAGGCATGTAAGTAAGCATTTCTCTGTGAGGTCTACACATTTGTATTCGGCGCATTCACAAGTAAACATTTGTTGGATGAGGATGGAGGGAGAGTGGAAGTGAAATTATATTATTATTGGGGCAGCAGGGTAGCCTAGTGGTTAGAGTGTTGGACTAGTAACCGGAAGGTTGCAAGTTCAAACCCCCGAGCTGACAAGGTACAAACTGTTGTTCTGCCCCTGAACTGTTTCTAGGCCGTCATTGAAAATAAGAATTAGTTCTTAACTGACTTGCCTAGTTAAATAAAGGTTAAATAAATAAATTCCTCTCCCTTTAGGGATCTGGCGGCTAGGAATTGTCTGGTGGGAGAGAGCAACCTGCTGAAGATCAGCGACTTTGGGATGTCAAGACAAGAGGACGATGGGATCTACTCGTCGTCTGGCCTCAAACAGATCCCCATCAAGTGGACGGCTCCAGAGGCTTTAAATTATGGTAAACTGGAGGGCCTTTCTTTTAGGTTAACAGCCTTACCCCTCAAAGGGTACCTATTGTAGAAATAACTCAATAACGATGTTCTTTTGGGAGTATATGATTTGTAGCTCTGCAGGAGGTACCATAGTTTGATAAATTCTTCTTGATGACACAGCATTTCTTCTTCAATACTTGATGGCTGAGACAGTGGGGTTGTGTTTGGTCGTTGTTCCAGGGAGATACAGCTCGGAGAGTGATGTGTGGAGTTTTGGCATCCTCCTATGGGAAACGTTTAGTCTAGGAGTGTGTCCTTACCCAGGGATGACCAACCAGCAGGCCAGAGAGCAAGTGGAGAAAGGTAAGAAGACATCCCTCCAAGGATTCAGTGTTGTGTTGATCTCCCTAATTTGCCAGAATATCTCTATTAGCCGGATCTGTTTTTGCTTTAGTCAACTCCTCTGTTGCTTATTGTCAGGCCAGTAGACAGAGGTGTCTGTTCTCCAGTATTTTTTTTTACCTCTTGTCAAGATAATTCATAAGTGAACCCTCCCTCAGTCATCAACAGATTGTACCTTACGATTTTTCCTGTTGTGAGGGTCTTGCTAATGATATAAGACGGCACAACGCTACACAGCCAAAATGTGTGGATTATGCTATTTCAGCCACACACGTTGCTGACAGGTGTATCAAATTGAGCACACAGCCATGCAATCTCCATAAACAAACATTGACAGTAGAATGGCCTTACTGAGGAGCTCACCTTTACAAGTCAGTTTGTCAAATTTCTGCCCTGCTAGAGCTGCCCTGGTCAACTGTAAGTGCTGTTATTGTGAAGTGGAAACAGAACGGGATCACCTAGCGTGTAAAAATCGTCTGTCCTCGGTTGCAACACTCACTACCGAGTTCCAAACTGCCTGTGGAAGTAACGTCAGCACAAGAACTGTTCGTCTGGATGAGAGAACTCAAAGGATTACTTTAAGGGAGCTGTCTGTCTGTTATTTTGCATTGGAGTTGGCCCTATAGAGACAATTACTTGAACTACAAGAAGTCATGAAGAGAACTGCGTTGGATGGTCATTTTTTTCTCTAAACTTATACCCCTGATTATACTGCCTCAATCCATCCTAGGAAATTAAATGTAATTTTCCCTCTGTGTCTGTCTTTCCCCCCCATCTTAGATTACAGAATGTCCTGTCCAACAAAGTGCCCTGAGGAGATTTACAAAGTCATGCAGAAGTGCTGGGAGTACAAACCTGAAAATCGGCCAAAGTTTGCCGACCTTCAGAAAGAACTGGCCTCGATCAAGAAGAAATAGCAACCTGGTAGGGGAAGGTAGACCAGGTCATGACCCCCTTACAACCTGAGAGAAACACCACAGAACGTTACAGCCTTGATGCTACTTGTCGTGATTGTACTCACTGTGTATACTTTGTCACAAAATCACTGTGTTATTTGCCTAGGCAACTGTTTTGAGCCATTATCAAGGAGAGAGATCTCTGCTTAGCTTGGATCATTGTCAAAATATGACAGTATTATTATTTTTTAAACCTGGTGTTCTTTTATTTCTGTTCCTTTCTCTTACTGAACCTCTGCAACTAAAGGTGTTTTGAGACATAACCACACAAACATGTGTATAATTCATCATGCTCCATTGCACATATGACTTCTGTCGTTTTGCTATTGGTCATCACTCGGGCATAGCCACGATAATGAGAAATGTCACAATTTCTAGGTTTTTTTTTAGGGCCCTGAGTTTGGTCCTGTTAAGGTTAGATGAGTAATATGACTTGAAAATGCCAAGGAGTCTGGTGCAACATCTAAAAGAGACTGTCTAGATGCACTCCGTAGACAGATGGGGTTTGAGAACCAATTCCTACCCAAGGACGTAACAGTTTATACCTAAGGGTATAGTGTCCTGTTTTTGTCCCGAGCTTGACTTTTCCACATTCAGCAAGAACTATTTTCTTCTTCCTCTAAAGTCTCATTGTGATGTGACAGTTTGATTTGATGTGAATCAAAGATTTACTAAAGTATTCTCTTCATGCCCACTATTTAATGTAGAAAACCTTTGAGTTTAACATACAAGGATAAGTGCAATTTGTGACACCCCTTTCTTATAATTGTTTGGGCTTTGTAATGTAGAAATATTGCAGTAAGGCCATTTATTTAGAATTAATATAATTTTACTTAATTCTTAAATGTTTCAGACCCTCCAGAATGCTGATTATTTTCTACATTTTAGTCTGTTACAAGCTCAATACTCATAATTTGACAATTAGAATGTACCATAACTGTACTATCTGACTTGAAATGTGAATTTAGCATTTTCTGTCAAAAACAGTCCGCTTTTACATAGCTACGAGAGTTTTAAGGAGCTCCATTTTTCATGCATTCATTTGTGGTATTTTTTTACTTCAATTTTTTTAAATAAAACTACTGTTCTAAATTGTTGATAGACAATTGAACAGTGATAGCAATGAACAGTCGACTTGTTTTCATTAAGTATACTTAGGGCCAGGAGTTGTATCTAACCATGCGACATGACCAAGGGAGAACTCTGGGGCCTAGTCTATACCTATGGTCTTGTTTTCCTGGCAAGGTAATTCTCCGTCCCCTAATATAGTATATTCGCTATTCCAGCCACTCCTGTATGATGTAATTTCTCTGAGGGTGCCATGTTGTTTCTATGTCAACCAAGCTCCTTGCCATTTGTGCTGACAGCCCAAGCGTGTCTTCAAAAGCATCTTCTGTGAAGTAACACGTCACATCCATCCATCAGTTTCACTCCTATTAGAATGGAACTCTTGTCTTTCAAAAAACATTCCTCCTGTATTTTGTAAATACTTGTAGATGCTATAACTTTTATTTTATGCAAATGTAGGTCACGTTTTGTGTGTCTCTATTGGAAGTGTTTCTTCCAATGATGTATTCGATAAAGAAAACATTGTCGGTTTTTGCTTCTGAATCTGCATGGATTGTTTGTACATTTTTAGTATATGTATAAAAGATTTTTGGAAAAATCCTCTTTCCTATCTATTATACAATGTCTCCTGCTCATCTATTCTGTATCCTCATCTTACTGTGTCACAAATTACACCCTATATAGTGCACTAATATGCCGAATAGGGTGTCATTTGAGACAGACTTTGGTTCGTTGACAGGAGTAACAGTTTTTTTTCTTAATTTCTCCAGTCAAATGACCTCCTGATAGTTAAAATGTTTTGCATTCCAGACAACCTAGCAAGAGAAAGGTGTAGAATGAATAGGCGAAGGGAGCTTACATCTTAACTACTGGTTGATGAGCACAAGATATCTGTTTAACACGTTTGAAAGGCATACACTTTTTTCAGTAACTCTTATTTATTTGAGACACTTAAATAGTATCATGAGTATTTTATATTAATTTGTCTCCTGTTAGTGTATTAAAATATTTGCCAGTATTTTCTTTTTATAGAATTTGTTCCATGGTTTAAAAATGTATATATTTGTATTCTCATGCAAAGTGACCGAGTCTAGATTTCCCCATGAGTAGTTGAAAAATCTGCTCTACATTACTGGCCAATATGATACAGACCATTATTACACTTGTGTTGAATGGAATTGGCTTTCAGTTTGTCACTCATTTGTTTGAGTGAAAGTGTATTTAAGCTTCACAATTCAATGTGAAAGTATTGTGGTATGTACACCAAGGCCAGCTTCACAGCATTTCAAGGTGCAGTCGCTTCAAAAAGTATTCAGACCCCCTGACTTTTGACATTGTTACATTACAGCCTTATTGTATAATGGGTTAAATAAATCTCAATCTACACACAATAACAAAGCGAAAACAGGTTTACATTTTCATTTAGCCAATTATAAACCTTATTACATAAGTATTCAGATCCTTTGAAATTGCGCTCAGGTGCATCCTGTTTCCATTGATGATCCTTGATTACTCTACAACTTGGAGTCCACCTGTGGTCAATTCAATTGATTGGACATGACTTGGAAAGGCACACAACCGTATATACGGTCCCACAGTTGACATAGCAAAAACCAAGCCATGAAGTCGAAGGAGTTGTCCGTAGAGCTCTGAGACAATCCTGTGTTGAGGCACAGATCTGGGGAAGAGTACCAAAACATATCTGCAGCATTAAAGGTTCCCAAGAACACAGTGGCCTCCATCATTCTTAAATGGGAGAAGTTTGGAACCACCACCACTCTTCCTAGAGCTGGCCTCCCGGTCAAACTGAGCAATCAGAGAAGGGCCTTGGTCAGGGAGGTGATAAGCCAATGGTCACTCTGACAGAGCTCCAGAGTCCCTCTGTGGAGATGGGAGAATCTTCCAGAAGTACAACCATCTCTGTAGCACTCCACAAGTCAAGGCTTCATGGTAGTGGCCAGATGGAAGCCACTCCTCAGTAAAAAGCACATGACAGCCCGCTTGGAGTTTGCCAAAAGGCACCTAAAATATTCTTAGACCATGACAAACACGAGTCTCTGGTCTGATGAAACCAAGATTGAACCTTTTGGTCTGAATGCCAAATGTCACGTCTGGAGGAAACCTGGCACGATCCCTACAGTGAAGCATAGTGGTGGCAGTATCATGCTGTGGGGATGTTTTTCAGCCGGCAGGGACTGAGAAACTAGTCAGGATCGTGGGAAAGGTGAACGGAGCGATCCTTGATGAAAACCTGCTCCAGAGTGCTCAGTAACTCGGCCGAAGGTTCACCTTCCAACAGAACAACGACCCTAAGCACACAGTCAAGACAATGCAGGAGTGGCTTCAGAACAAGCCTCTGAATGTCCTTGAGTGGCCCAGCCAGAGCCCGGACTTGAACCTGATCAGACATCTCTCCTGAAAATAGCTGTGCAGCAATGCTCCCCATCCAACCTGACAGAGCTTGAGAAAAATGGGAGATTACTCCCCAAATACAGGTGTGCCAGGCTTGTCGCGACACTGAAGGCTGTAGTCGCTCCTAAAGGTGCTTCAAAGTACTGAACACTTATGTAAAGTTTATAAATTAGCAAATATTTCTAAAAACCTGTTTTTGCCTTGTCATTATGGGGTATTGTGTGTAGATTGAGGATTTTAAAAACTGTAACATGGGAAAGGTTAAAGGGTCTGAATACTTTCCAAATGCACTGTATGTGCATTACTGAGCTCTTTTCCTAAAGCATATTGTTATTTGATGTGTGTCAGACTAATTTAAAGAGCTGGGATATTTATTGCCACAACAGACCTTATTTTGATTGCACTTTTGGCCATGTTAAAAAAACAGACACAATAGTACTGTTGTGTTTAGCCCAACATGCTTCCCTATGAATAAAGACCATATCTAAAGTAACAAGTGAACAATGCACTGGATTTGAATGAGTATCACATTGTTATAGTTAGCCCATATTATGTAATAAGAATTACTGTAGCGTGTGTGGTTGTAATTGAAAAATGTCCTTGAATGTGTTTGCTATTACACACCTGTATGCCCCTTGTTAGATTTAGCTTTCACAATCATGTCCTGTCATTGTTTATACTGTGTACTTGCAATAAAAAAAAAACATTCTTGGCTCTTTGAATTCAACAGATCACGTTATTTCTGATTAATATACACCATTATCTTTGAAATCCTTATTCAGAATCCATATTTGATGATCCGCTTACATTGTGCGAAATAAAGGTGGTGTGGAAACAACTATCTGAAGGGCTTCTACAGTGGATGTACACAAACTCTTCATATAAGGAAGTTATTGGTTTTGATAGTTCAAGACTTACCCACACTACAGCCTTTATTGAACATGGGAACCAAAATGATTTTGAAGTTAGTACAATGTGAGGGACATAAGCAATGCTTTCATCTGTATTAAAAAAAATGTGCAAGTAAAATCTTAAATGCTTTAACAAAAATCTAGGATAAACATAAATTGCAATTTCCTAATTTCATATCCTTCATTAAAACATACATTCGTAACAAAGACTTGACATTATACAGATAATATTTTCTCAGAAAATAAGCCTGAACTGTCTCTCAGACATAGATCTTGAACTTGTTTACATGTGCAGAACTAATTCAATCTCATTCATAGAGTTACATTGCAGAGAGCGACAATGAAAGAAAAAGTAATAAGAATTATTTTTCATTGAAGCGTTACAGGCCTTTTTTCTGGCTGTTGATTGGTAACCAGTGGATTCACCGCATTCCGGCTGCGCTGTGATTGGACGGTGGGATGTCCTGATCCGACACAAACGAGGTGTTAGCAGTGGTCTCCATGACAACAGGCGACAGTATGTGACGACAGACAGGGCAAGTCCCAGACTAGAGAGAGAAGATACCATAACAGTCAGTATAAACATTTCTATATCATCACTCAAAATACATTGACACAGACCAGGAGCTAGACTGAATATAGGCTGATGCCACCACCCTCATCACTTAAAGCACATTTAAATTACATGATTATGTGCAGTACAGGCCATGTACATAAAGGCTTTAGGAAGGAGAGTCTGAATGGCCTTCACAATAAGTTATTCTCCACACACAGGCCCTCAGTCAGTCACACATACCTTTTGGAGCCAGAGAGTCACGCAGATCTTGTGGAACATGTGGTGGCACGGCAGCTGGGTTGCAATCTCGTCTTTGACGTACTCACCACAGCAGATGGCACAGCAATGTTCCTGACCTAGAGAGAGAAAGGAAAAAGGCGAGAGAGAGAAAGACAAGGATAAAGAGAGGCACACAAGAAGAACTAATCATAAGTGTCCGAGAGTGGCGTTGGGCCATTTGTCACTACATGTTCTGCAGCCCCGGCCTCATCCACTCTGTTCTGTATTCACAGCCCCACACGTTTACATTCCATCAGGCTCCATTCACTCGATCCACAAGCACACAGATGGAACCGCTCGCTCTGACACGGCATGACAAATGGCGGCTATCTCGACACCTGCTTACCGCAATTTATTCCCGGGGACACATGGCGTGTCAAACTTGACGAGACACCGGACACATTTACATTATGTGCCCATCATTCATACAATGCATTGCTTTACGCACGGCGAGTTATTTCTTATCGTGACACCACATCGCCTTTCTTAATCAACATTGGATCAGTAACAGCAGAATATTTCCATATGGAATGCATCGATGTGTTGAGACAAACAGCCTGCAGATGTCTTTATGATCCATTTCATGCAGACTAATGAGCAGTGCTCTGAGTCTATATATTAGCAGCTGGTTTCCTTCAGTGTCAGTCTGGACTGGATTGCCGCTCCAGCCGGCTAATAGTAAGAATTAGTGCAAGACTGAGGGTGGGGATTTACAGAGTGGACAGTCCCGCTAATTATATGTCTTTTGATCCTGATAGAAAAAAGGCACTCCATGTTGGTATTAACCACTGCATTAGCTAGGCCATTTACACTAGCTAGCACATGTCAACATTAAAATAACTAATCTTACTCCTTCCACCACTGGAAATATGGGTTTGCTTGATCTTTTTCAAAGAGCATTGTGAATTATGACATTGATGGAATCCTTGAAGGTATTGCACATTTAGCAGTATTTCACCTCTTACACCCAGAATGACGGAGTCTCTTGTTGCCAACGCTAAAATGGGAAATTGCACACAGCCAATTCAAAGGAAGCAGAGGGAAGGGCTAGTCTGTTTGGTCCTACCACTGTGGTCTTCTAGCAATGAGAACTTACCAGTGGGGTCCTCCAATATGGGGATCTGAGGCAGACACTCTATAATCTGTTCTGTAGCCGGAGGGTGGGCCTGCTCCACATCGATGGCCAGGGACTCCAGGTGGGCTAGAGCTGCCTGTGAACCACAACAACATCAGGTGCCAACGTCCCTATGTATTTACATGGATGTGTACAATGTAATTAAATTGTAGGTAGGTAAACATTGTTAAGAAGGGGTACAAGACAGCAACAAGTTATTAGTAGTATGTACGGGATATGCATGGTATACGTCGTCCAACGAAATGCTCACTTGCAGGTTCCTTCTGGACAATATATTCTAGGATAAGTATTATACAGGAAGGCACAATTTATAGTACAATATTTACACGAGCAATATAATAAGTCTGGTAGCAGCAGTCGTGATGTGTGCTAAGATGGGGAGAATCAGAGCAGGTGGTCAGTCCAGTTCATGTGTTCAGCAGTCACATGGCTTATAGATAGAAACAGTTTTTGAGCCCATTGGTATCAGGCCTTATGCTCCGATACCGTCTGCCCGACGGTAAAGGAGTGAACAAGCTCATGGCTGGGGTGTGCGAGTTCCTTGATGCTGTGTGCTTTCCTCAGCCACCGTTTCGAGTAGATGTCCTGGATGGGTGGGAGCATGGTCCCAGTGATGTATTGGGAAGTCTTCACCCTCCGCTGGAGTGCCTTGCGGTCGTGGATGGAGCAATTCCTGTACCAAGCAATGATGCGACCGGTCAGGATGCTCTCGATGGTGCAGCGGTAGTATTTGGAAAGGACCACCTTAGGAAGTAGAGACACTGTTGTTGGTCCATGACAAGTCCTTGTGATGTGGACGTCGAGGAATTTAAAACTTGTATCTCTCTACTACAGCCCCATTGATGTGGATTGGGAAATGTTCCCTCTGTTTCCTTAAGTCAACAATAAATGATTTTGTTTTGCTGACGTTGAGGGAGAGGTTGTTCTCATGACTCCACAATGCCAGTTCACTTACCACCTCCCTATAGGCTGACTCATTGGTTGGTTATCAGGCCTACAACCGTGGTGTCGTCAGTAAACGTGATAGAGTTGGTGAGGGGCAAAGTTCATGCAGTCGTAGGTAAACGGAGTGCAGCAGAGGGCTGAGGAGGAGTTGTTGCCAATTCTCACAGACTGTGGTCTGTCCATCAGGAAGTCCAGGATCCAGTTGCAAAGTGTAGTGTCGAGACCCAGGGCTCCGAGTTTGGTGTCGAGCTTGGAGGGAACAATAGTGTCGAATGCTGAACTATTGTCAATAAAACAGCACTCATGTAGTTGTTCCTTTCCTCTAGAATGTGTTACTGCCATCTTCCGTGGATCTGTGGGAGCAGTAGGAAAATTGGAGTGGGTCCAGTGTGCCTGGCATGCTGGCTTTGATGTGAGCCATGACCAGCCTCTTGAAGCACTTCATGATGACAGAGGTTAGCGTGACGGGGTGTTTTTCTTTGGCACTGGGACGATGGTCTCCTTAAAGCAGGTGGACACTACAGCCTAGGCCAGGGACAGGTTGAAGATGTCCGAAAAGACGCCCGCCAGCTGGTCAGCACACATTCAGAAGATGCAGCCAAAGATGCCTGAGCCGGCGGCTGTGATTCTTCACACTTGAATTTCTCACGTCAGCCTTGGAGAGTAGAAGCACCTGGTCACCCAGAGCAGCGAGAATCTTCCTGGATGGCTCTGTATCGTCTGCCTCGAAGCAAGCATATAGAATGTGTTAAGTGCATTGGGGAGGGAGGTGTCAGTGGGTACCGCACAGCTGGATTTACCTTTGTAGACTTTGATAGTCTGTAGTCCTTGCCACATGCGATGTGAGTGATTGGACGTACATCACCTCAAGATTGAGTCTGGTTTTTTGCCTTCCGAAGTCGGAGTTCGTTCTGCTGACATTGAATGCTGCAGTACAGGCTCTCAGCATTGTACGGATATCTCCGTTCATCCAGGGTTTTTGGTTTGAGTATGTCCGGATTGTTAGTGTGGGTACATCATCAACACACTTCCTAATAAAGCCTATGACTGACAATGTGTATTCCTCAATGTTGATGGATGAGTCCTGGGTTGACGAATCTTTGAACATATTCCATTCAGTATTCTCTAAACAATCCTGCAGCATAGAGTCTGCCTCCTCTGTCCAGCACCTCACTATTATCTGTGTTGGTGGCTCCCTCAAGTTGCTGCTTGTAGGCGGGGAGTAGGAACCGAGAGACGTGATTTGATTGGCCGAAATGGGGCGGTGGAAGGCTTTGTACGCATCGCGGATGTTTGTGTATACATGGTCAAGCACAGCGGATCCTCTTGTGGGGAAGGATACAGGTTGGTAATATTTTGGGAAAATTTGCTTTAGGCGGGCTAGGTTCAAGTCACCCAAGTCTTGCTGGTTAATGATCTTGTACAGTTCGCTGAGTGCCACCTTGGTGTTTGCTTGTGGCGATATGTACACAGCTGTGATACCACACGTGAATTCCCTCTGCATATAGTGGGAGGGGGCGGTAGTTTAGCATCATAAACTCCAGGTCAGATGAGCAGGAGCTCAATGTGTCAACATAGGATGGCACAATCTTGAAAAGCACACTTGAAGCAAAAACATTTAGAGATGGACAAATATGATCCTAAGACCTTTCTGTTTGCACTTATGTGTCATGTGGACTTGATTAGAGTGACTCCTGTCATAGTAAGAGTCTAGGGTTTTAGCCTCACCTCCATAGCTTGGGCCAGACGCTCTTCAAGAGCCATGTATGTGAGGAGCTGAGGATCCACATAGGAGATAGCCTGGGCCATCCCAAAGCCCTCTCCAAAGTCATCTAGCAACCTAAGATGAAGCAAAAAAATATATATATTTTTCAGATAATGTTATTCCTGGTCAGGAAACCTCCTGGCCCTGCATACATCTACCACGTTGCAAACTCATCAAAGTACATTACAGGAGTAATTAGTCAAACATCCTACACACCTCCAGAAAATTATCACAAAATCTCTCACAATTTGGAGTTAAAACTCCAAATCTTTCCCCACCTCCACTCAGCGTCCAGGTCCTCGCTCAAGCTGGAGTCATCCTCCAGGTTGTTGTTCCCATCCAGGATGAAGAGGCCTGGGTGGACAAAGTGACTCATGCCATCTGGGTCTTCGTCACTACTACTGCCCGTCTCCTCGTTGTACATCAACCACGGTATCTCTCCCTCCTCCAGAGGGGTCGGCTCCCTGCACAGCGCGTGCGTACACACACACACACACACACACACACACACACACACACACACACACACACACACACACACAGGTTGATTTCATTGGGCACCAGACTGAAGAAAACTGACAAACAGGGAGAGACTTGTCCAATAAGAAACAATCATTTCAATTTTGTGCCCTAAATGGACATGACCAACTTTTCATCTTGCAAATGAGAATCAAAAATAGTATTCACTGGAAATGTAGGCTATGCAGACAGGTATTTATTTCTGTGTATTGTTAGATATTACTGCACTCCTGGAGTTAAGAACAAGCATTTCGCTACACCCGCAATAACATCTAAATATGTATGCGGCTAATAACATTTGATTTGATCAAATGATATACATGTACAGTAGTTGGCATATCTTAGCTAGTTAATCATCAAATCATTATCCGTGGAAATGATTCAGCCTACCTCAACTGATTTAATTTATTAATGTAAGATCTTGCTTTGAGACTGTGCTGCTGTGCCACTTAATCGTTATTCCAGCCCACACCTTGGTTCCACATCACAGCATTAACACATGGAGGTGTCTGAGGGTTGGCTGTGCTTACCAATGAAATTATGCACTATAGAATATATAGTATACATTAGATCTACATAGTTACATGCACTGGTCCCCCAGTCCCAATGTAAATACTTCCCCATCTAACGACTCATATCTGCATTACTCTAGATTAGTACATGCATTTAGGCCACTCCCAAGCCATTGAAGGCATTTATCATAAGTGACCGTATAACGCTGTATTATGTTGCAGTTATCAGGAGTGACCTGTATTTTGCTGCTTACTCAGGGGGCAGGCTGAGCTCAGGGACATCCTCAAGACTGCTGCTGTGCAGTTCGTCCAGGCCGGGCAGCGTCACCCAGCTCTCCTGACTGGAGCCACGCTCCTTCTCCAGGCCAGAGTCCGACGTCCACAAGGCTGACCACTCCCCCTCGCTGCACTCCGAGCTACAGACACACAACACACACATGCGTCAGTCCACCTTGTAAGCACCCCCACCTAATCTGCTTAGCAGAGAGGTCTCAGCAGTAAAAACACAAGCGCTTCGCTAGCAACCTCCGTTTCCTCAACCCTCATTTGACACTATCAGGACAACAGGCAGCTTCGTGTTCACACTTTCACAGAAAGGCAACAATAGGATTGTGAGTTGCAAAGTCAATGACCATCAGAGACCTAGAAAATGCCTTGTCTAACATTTATGTATAATTCCAAATGCAGATAAACTATAGTGGAATGTTAAACTGATATTTTCCTATCACAGAAATCTGACACTTATGATTAGATCCCACTGACCATTATATATAAAATATATATATACACACATACACTAATATATACACACACGGTCTTGTACTATTTTACTACAATCTAAAAGCAATAAAAGGGTGATATGTAAAAATGACAATATAAAGGTATATTAAACCTTTCCTCAGCCTTCATGAAAGGAACACCAGTCTCATTGGAGTCCTCCAGCTCTTCCCAGATGTCCTTTTCATCATCAGAAATACATTTGCTACCAGCTTCTCCATATTCACCCCTCCTCTCGATAGGGCTAAGCCTGTATGAATCAGTCGGAGGGTAATCAAAGAGAAACTCCTGGTTTGGCCTTTCCGTTTGTGTCAGGAAGAATGGCGGTGCGGACACACACTTGGTCTTGCTGGCCTGTTTGGCTGAGCCACAGTGTGCCTCCTCGCCATGAGAACTCTTCCACTTCTCCAGGTGTGTTTCACTAGTCTGCTTACGAATTTTGGGCCTAACCACCATCTCTGACTGGGTCCCCCTCTGGTCGTCGTTCCCTAACTCAGCAGGACCTTTGGGGCCAACAGTTGCTAGGTCCTCTGGTGTTCGAAACTCAGTGCTGATTTCCAGGTGATCTGTTCTGTTGTGTTCTGATATATTCCACTCAAGAGGGATTTCTTCTGTGTTAGAATCTGTTCTAGAATCTTTCACTGACTCAGTGTCTCTGAGGGAACAGTCTGTCGTCCCTTCACTAGATTGTGTGTACAAATACGAGTGCAAACCGCTGAGATAGTCAAACTCTTTACCCAGCTCGAAGATCATGTCATCCAGTCTTTTCTGGAGACCGTGAGATGCGTCGGAACCCTGTCCCCCCTCCTCCTCGCCGCCACTACTGTCCGGCTCGTAAGCATCAATATTTACAATGCTCAATATGCTGGAATTAGAAGGGTTGCTGTCCTCGTCCTCGGGGATAGGCCATGCACTAGCTTCTGCACTTTTCTTCGAGACACCATTTTGGTCCTGGTCTGAGGCTACAGGTTGGTCACTCTTTTTGTAGGGGATGGAGTGGGCTTCTGATGACTGCCTAGAAGTTGACTGTTTCTTGTGGGGAGGATCTTTGCCAGATTTGATTTTCACCTCTGGGTGAACCGAATTCGATGAGACAGGAAAGATGGCGTGAAGCATCGAGGAGATGTTTCCTTTTGAAGCTAGAAAGGAGAAAGGCATTTAGTTACAGCTAAAACATCTATTACCATGACTTGCCAATACACAACTATTATACTTGCTAAATACTGACATAGCATGCAGCAGCTCCAGCCAGCCACCATTTATGGAGCAGATTGGGGTTTATAGGCTTAGCTGCTCACACTGAATTCCATGTCACAGGATAAATGGATCCAAACCTGCCCCGGGGCAGTGGGTGCAGCACTTACTCACATGCTGCTGCTCACTACAGGAGTTGCTTAGTGGTCTGCCATGATGTCAAAGAAATAATAAACATAACTTCAATTGATTTGTTGACCTTGATATCATGTAGAAATATAGGCCTGACTCAAATAGCCTACAAGCTTGTCCCTCAGCTATTCAATACACTGCAAATTGGACTTAGTCGTATTTATCTATTGCACCGTGAACGTACATATGGAATGCGCTCTACGGACACCGTCCATTTCCGTATCGGGCCAATCCTCCACGCTGGCTGGGTTCCTGTGCTTGGCAGAGGTTGGACGGAAGCTAACGTATGCATGCCTCCTGCCGTATCGCCTTCCTGTGATTGTCTGATGTCCACCAGGTGGTTTGGGCCAGGCTGGCTTGCCAGCTTCCTGACCCATCACTACAGAGAGAAAATAACAACATTGCAAATTTTAATTTGGCGCCTTGTGTTTCAAAGAGTGACTGATGGTCTACTTTCAGGTTCTATTAAACCTACTGGGTGATTCCATGCCAGCAAAGCCAAAAATATTTTTGGTACCTCAGATTATTTTGGCAATTCTCACATAGAGACTTAATTGAAAGGAAGAATGTTTAACATGCTTTCTACATTTGCATTGCAAAAATTTTTTTTTAGATCCTGATGAAAGTGACTTCAGCCCTAGAGTACAGTCGCTAAGTATTAACAACCCTTCCCTTTAAATCACAGTGTTATGTTACAGCCTTATTCAAAAAATGTATCCCCCCCTTCAATCTTCACACAATACCCCATAATGACAAATGAAAATAAACAGAAATACCTTATTTACATAAGTATTCAGACCCTTTGCTATGAGAATCGAAATTGAGCTCAGGTGCATCCTGTTTCCATTGATCATCCCTGAGATGTTTCTACAACTGATTGGAGTCCACCTGAGGTAAATTTAATTGATTGGACATGATTTGGAAAGGCACACACCTGTCTATATAAAAAGGTCCCACAGTTGACAGTGCATGTCAGAGCAAAAACCAAGCCATGAGGTCAAAGGAATTGTCCGTAGAGCTCCAAGACAGGAGGCACAGATCTGGGAAAGGGTACAAAAACATTTCTTCAGCATTGAAGGTTCCCAAGAACACAGTGGCCTCCATCATTCTTAAATGGAAGAAGTTTGGAACCACCAACACTATTCCTAGAGCTGGCCACCTGGCCAAACTGAGTAACCGGGGGAGAAGGGCCTTGGTCAAGGAAGTGACCAGGTGCCCAATGGTCACTGACTGTAGTGATGCACCGATAACATTTTTGGCTGATACCGTTATTTTCCTTGCCAAAAAACCTGATACCGATATTCACATTTTTTGCATCCTTTTAAGCACTCTAGTAGTTAAATAGTTAAGACACACACGGACACAGAGGTCTAAGGCACTGCATCTCAGTGCAAGAGGCTTCTCTACAGTCCCTGGTTCGAATCCAGTCTGTATCACATCCGGCCGTGATTGGGAGTCCCATAGGGCGGCGGCGCACAATTGGCCCAGTGTTGTCTGGGTTTGGCCAGGGTAGGCAGTCATTGTAAATTTTAAAAATTGTTCTTAACGGACTTCCCTAGTTAAATAAACTGTTACACAGAGAGAGAGAGAGATCAAAAAGTTGTTGGCATTCACGTATGCCCCCATTACCAGTAAAACATAATCAAAACCTATTTCTTTCACTTACTTGCTGTGCTGTTTCATTGTTCATTTGTTTAATTCTCAACCAGGATTTCATCATACATGTCAAGCAGTGACGTTCCAGCTGTCTGTCCGTGGCTTCTCTTCCTCGGTGTGCACTGTCAATGTGTCCGTTTCCATCTTGTCCAGCGGTATATGTAACATTTCACGTAAACCCTGTTTCTTGTCTGCATCGAAGTAGTGGTTTGTGTACATAGAGTCGAGCATGGTGGCGACAGTAACGAGAGAATGCCACCGAACCGCTTGTTCACAGCCTGTGTCAGCAGTTTCTTGAGCAGGCGTTTCAATGACAGAGGGTATCACGTCTGCTGCAGGCTTATTTCTCGAGTCAGTTGTTCAAATGGAGCTAGTATGTTCATGTTTCATACATGTACAGATACATCCTTGATGAAAACCTCCTCCAGAGAGATCAGAACCTCAGACTGAGGCGAAGGTTCCCCTTCCAACAGGACGACACTAGGCACACAGCCTAGACAACGCAGGAGTGGCTTCAGGACAAGTCTCTGAATGTCCTTGAGTGGCCCAGCCAGAGCCTGAACTTGAATTTGATCGAACATCTCTGGAGAGACCTGAAAATAGCTGTGCAGCGACACTCCCCATCCAACCTGACAGAGCTTGAGAGGATCTGCAGAGAAGAATGGGAGACACTCCCCAAATACAGGTGTGCCAAGCTGATAGCGTCATACCCAAGAAGACTCAAGGCTGTAATCGCTGCCAAAGGTGCTTCAACAAATTACTGAGTAAAGGGTCTGAATACTTATGTAAATGTGATCTCAGTTAAAAAAAAGTCTAAAAACCTGTTTTTGCTTTGTCATTATAGGGTAGTGTTTGTACATTGATGAGGAGGAAAAACAACATAATCAATTTTAGAGCAAGGCTGTAACATTACAAAACATTGAAAAAGTCAAGAGGCCTGAATACTTTCCGAATGCAATGTATACATGCCTCCTGTAAGACCCTATGATCTGTGAACTGTACATGATGCAGACATCTTGGTTCATAATATTTATAGTGTGCTCTAACATATGGAGTATGTCTAAATTCTGAAATAGAATTTCACATGAAATGTATTCATTCAACATAAAAAAATATGTTAATATCCAGGTTGTATCACAACCGGCAGTAATTGGGAGTCCCTTAGGGCGGTGCACAATTGGCCCAGCATCATCAGAGTTTGGCCGGTGTAGTCAGTCATTGTAAATAATAATTTGTTCCTAACAGACTTGCCTAGTTAAATAAAACATCTCAAAAGTATCCTTTTTGATTTTGTTCATTTGAAGACATTGTTTGGAACAATATACTCTACAAGTACATCAGATTTCCAGTGGGCTCACTACTAATTCTGAAGATTTGATACATTTTATAAGCACCACCAACACAGTGAATTGGAAAATGGATTCAAAGGGGACTCCCTCTGCTGGTAATTTGTTGAATGTTTAATCCTAAAGGAGGGATGTGATTGGTTAATGACCCCATTTCTATGTATAAAATGGGTCATATCATTAAAAGTGCCAGAGAGCTCACTCTGGAAATTTGACGTGTTTGAAGAGTATATTGTCACAGATATGTCTAACAAATAAGCTAAATCAAAATGGGGTACTTTTGAGATAAATAAATATGTATGTTGAATAAATAAGAAACATTCCGAATCTAGACATAGTCCATATTGCCAAAATAGACCTATTTGTCTAAAAAGAGTTAGTGTGAGAATAACTGCTTTTTTTGTTTTGTTATAGCTTTGATCCAGATACAAGAAACACTGCTGCAAACCATAACATTAGTGGAGGCCTTCTTTACGCTTAAAAACAGTATGGAAAAGTTAGCAAATAAAAGCAAAACAACAAATAGGATTAACATAACATGAAAGCAAAGTAAACATTCATGGACTTGCTAAAACAATTGTTCTACTAGCTACAGATGTGACCAAAATTGACATGAAAGGGGAGAAGGTTTTATACTACCAAATTCAGTACGAACAGTTAAATAATCCCAACAAATGATAGGCCTATATGAAGTGATTTCAGTGCCAACAAAAATTGCATTTGAATTCCATATTTCTTTATTTGTATTAGGATATTGAATATTTTTGAATTTGTAATGCACAAATTGAATCATGGAATTCAGAAATGTAACTTTCATTCCATGATTTGAAACTGAATTGAATAAATATTGCATTTCATTTTAAAATGCAATCCATTCAATATTGATATATTTGATTTCAATATGGTAGATGCTGCATTCATCTTCTGTATCAAGTTTACAACTGATAAACTTGAAATTAACAAAAGTTTCATATTATATATATCTCAGATAAATTCATATTCAGTTTTAAAATGGAGCTAATAAAATTTAGATTCAAAACCAGAGACAACATCCTGGAGAACAGAGAATCAAACACTCACTGTGGTAAACAAACTTCTGGCCGTTTTTGAAGCCAATGTGGCATGTTTAATTTATTTCTTACCAATGAATTTGGCTCTAGCTATTATGACACCATTCTTGAATACTTAAGACTCTCTGGCGCATTGGCGTGCCTTATGTTCCTCTCTATGATGATCACAGGCTGAGTTAGAAGGCCCCCATAAAAATATAGTTGAAATGCCCTGTCATAACCCTTCTACTGATAGCCTTTCCACTCCCTATTTAATCTTGCTCTTGTGACGGTTTATTTATCCCAACCTGCTACATGAATTATCCTAAACTGCTGCGTTAATTAGCCTAACCTGATACAAAAAGTCAAATCTGACGTTAATGTGACAAGAACTAGATCCCTTCTAGCCATGACCTCTTGGTGACTGACTTAGTTCGAACCTGGTCTCCTGCATGTCACAAGACTGTAAAGGACACCAATTTAGTTGAGACAATTATTTTACAAGCTAGCTTGATAGCAAGCGAATAGCAAACAAACACTTACATTTAAGCAAACTTGACAGCAATGAAACGGAATAAGCAATAGCGTAGCTAACTACATAATTATTGAAACCGGCTTGCCATTGTTGTCTAGCTAGCTTGGTTGCAAAGTTGTTTTACTGACGTCATTCGCTAGCTAGATAAATTGCACAGCACCCAAGACAAATAGCTATAGTTTACGGTAACAGAAGTCAATCTTAGTCCGCTGGTTATGTGGCTGCGAGTTGACAGATTATTAGGGTGTATTTTCAGAAAATAAGATTCGTGTTTAGTACACGAAAAAACCCATGGCCTTGGCCTAACGTTAGCAAGCTAACGGTATCGTGTTATGCTGGCTAGCTTGTCAAAAGAGCTTCTTCCTCGTCCAGTTAGCTAGCAATTTCCAAACGCCAAGGGACAAAACGGTCCACTTGTTATTAATCAAACATTACCGGTCCCAATATTGCTTGTTTCTTTTAACGTATAGCGACATCCATTATTCAAAGTGATCTCTGTATTACCTGTCCCCCAGGCTTTCTCTCCGTCCGAAACTGCGAAAAAAAACAGTAAGCCAACGTCATCGGCAAACTTAGTGTCATATGATAGGATTTGTCCAATCAGTTGCCAAAACAGCACTGGCAATCGATAGCCTCTTAGGGATCCGCCCCCTTTTTTCAATTTTCGCCTAAAATGACATACCCAAACCTAACAGCCTGTATGTAGCTCAGGACCTGAAGCAGGGATATGCATATTCTTGATACCATTTGAAAGGGAACACTTTGAGGTTTGTGGAAATGTGAAATGAATGTAGGGTAATATAACTCATTAGATCTTGTAAAATATAATACAAAGAAAAAAACATGTGTTTTTTTGCATTTTTTTGTACCATCATCTTTGAAATGAAAGAGAAAGGCCATAATGTATTTTTAATTTCATTTATTTACCTTTATTTAACCAGGTAGGCCAGTTGAGAACAAGTTTTCATTTACAACTGCAACCTGGCCAAGATAAAGCAAAGCAACACAGAGTTACACATGGGATAAACAAACATACAGTCAATAACACAATAGAAAAATCTATGCATTGTGTGCAAATGAAGTAAGGAGGTAAGGCAATAAATAGGCCAGTAGTGGTGAAGTAATTACAATTGAGAAATTTACACTGGAGTGAAACATGTGCAGATGAGGATGTGCAAGTAGAAATACTGGTGTGCAAAAGAGCATAAAAACAAAAACAAATATTATTCGAGCCCAGGCGCAATTTAGATTTTGGCCACTAGATGTAACCAGTGTGCATGCAAAGTTTTAGACTGATCCAATGAACAATTGTATTTCTGTTTAACATTTTGTATCCAGACTGCCCAAATGTGCCTAATTGGTTTATTAATACATGTTCAAGTTCATAACTGTGCACTCTCCTCAAACAATAGCATGGTATTCTTTACATTTACATTTACATTTAAGTCATTTAGCAGACGCTCTTATCCAGAGCGACTTACAAATTGGTGCATTCACCTTATGACATCCAGTAGAATAGTCACTTTACAATAGTGCATCTAAATCTTAAAGGGGGGGGTGAGAAGGATTACTTATCCTATCCTAGGTATTCCTTAAAGAGGTGGGGTTTCAGGTGTCTCCGGAAGGTGGTGATTGACTCCGCTGTCCTGGCGTCGTGAGGGAGTTTGTTCCACCATTGGGGGGCCAGAGCAGCGAACAGTTTTGACTGGGCTGAGCGGGAACTGTACTTCCTCAGTGGTAGGGAGGCGAGCAGGCCAGAGGTGGATGAACGCAGTGCCCTTGTTTGGGTGTAGGGCCTGATCAGAGCCTGGAGGTACTGAGGTGCCGTTCCCCTCACAGCTCCGTAGGCAAGCACCATGGACTTGTAGCAGATGCGAGCTTCAACTGGAAGCCAGTGGAGAGAGCGGAGGAGCGGGGTGACGTGAGAGAACTTGGGAAGGTTGAACACCAGACGGGCTGCGGCGTTCTGGATGAGTTGTAGGGGTTTAATGGCACAGGCAGGGAGCCCAGCCAACAGCGAGTTGCAGTAGTCCAGACGGGAGATGACAAGTGCCTGGATTAGGACCTGCGCCGCTTCCTGTGTGAGGCAGGGTCGTACTCTGCGGATGTTGTAGAGCATGAACCTACAGGAACGGGCCACCGCCTTGATGTTAGTTGAGAACGACAGGGTGTTGTCCAGGATCACGCCAAGGTTCTTAGCGCTCTGGGAGGAGGACACAATGGAGTTGTCAACCGTGATGGCGAGATCATGGAACGGGTAGTCCTTCCCGGGAGGAAGAGCAGCTCCGTCTTGCCGAGGTTCAGCTTGAGGTGGTGATCCGT
The DNA here is from genome assembly GCF_023373465.1 of Oncorhynchus keta. Classification (NCBI taxonomy): domain Eukaryota; kingdom Metazoa; phylum Chordata; class Actinopteri; order Salmoniformes; family Salmonidae; genus Oncorhynchus; species Oncorhynchus keta. Next base: position 40,747,196 of record NC_068432.1, read on the forward strand.
CATCCACACTGATATGTCTGCCAGACATGCAGAGATGCGATTCGCCACCTGGTCATCAGAAGGGGGAAAGGAGAAGATTAATTGTGTGTCGTCTGCATAGCAATGATAGGAGAGACCATGTGAGGTTATGACAGAGCCAAGTGACTTGGTGTATAGCGAGAATAGGAGAGGGCCTAGAACAGAGCCCTGGGGGACACCAGTGGTGAGAGCGCGTGGTGAGGAGACAGATTCTTGCCACGCCACCTGGTAGGAGCGACCTGTCAGGTAGGACGCAATCCAAGCGTGGGCCGAGCCGGAGATGCCCAACTCGGAGAGGGTGGAGAGGAGGATCTGATGGTTCACAGTATCGAAGGCAGCCGATAGGTCTAGAAGGATGAGAGCAGAGGAGAGAGAGTTAGCTTTAGCGGTGCGGAGCGCCTCCGTGATACAGAGAAGAGCAGTCTCAGTTGAATGACTAGTCTTGAAACCTGACTGATTTGGATCAAGAAGGTCATTCAGAGAGAGATACCGGGAGAGCTGGCCAAGGACGGCACGTTCAAGAGTTTTGGAGAGAAAAGAAAGAAGGGATACTGGTCTGTAGTTGTTGACATCGGAGGGATTGAGTGTAGGTTTTTTCAGAAGGGGTGCAACTCTCGCTCTCTTGAGGACGGAAGGGACGTAGCCAGCGGTCAGGGATGAGTTGATGAGCGAGGTGAGGTAAGGGAGAAGGTCTCCGGAAATGGTCTGGAGAAGAGAGGAGGGGATAGGGTCAAGCGGGCAGGTTGTTGGGCGGCCGGCCGTCACAAGACGCGAGATTTCATCTGGAGAGAGAGGGGAGAAAGAGGTCAGAGCACAGGGTAGGGCAGTGTGAGCAGAACCAGCGGTGCCGTTTGACTTAGCAAACGAGGATCGGATGTCGTCGACCTTCTTTTCAAAATGGTTGACGAAGTATTGAATTAACCACGCTGCATTTTGGTCCGACTCTCCTTCGACGGAAGAAAACCGTAACAGAATCACCCACCACACCAGGACCAAGCAGCGTGGTGACAGGCAGCGACAGCAGAAGCAGCAAAAGGAGGAATGGACATGGGAAGATGTTTTGGATGGCAAGGGTTGTTACACTTGGGAGGAGATACTGGCTGGAAGAGATCGCCTCCCATGGGAACAGGTGGAGGCACTTAGGAGAGCAGAGGCAGTCGGAGAGAGGAGCCGACGATACGAGGGTACACGGTTGGAAGCCCGAAAGTCAGCCCCAAAAATGTATTGGGGGGGGGGGCTCAGGGAGAGTGTGGCAGAGTCAGGGTTCAGACCTGAGCCAACTCCCCCTGTTTATTGTGAGGAGCAGCGATCACAGGACTTCTGGACTTGGGGGGAGATATTGGACGGAAAAGGACCCTGGGCACAGCCTGGTGAATATCGACGCCCCAAAGAAGAACTGGAGGCGGCGAAAGCGGAGAGGCGCTGGTATGAAGAGGCAGCACGGCGACGCGGATGGAAGCCCGAGAGTCAGCCCCAAAAATGTATTGGGGGGGGGGCTCACAGGGAGTATGGCTACGCCAGGTAGGAGACCTGCGCAAACTTCCTGTGCTTACCGGGGGGCTAAAGAGACCGGGCAGGCACTGTGTTATGCTATGGAGCGCACGGTGTCTCCAGTGCCAGGATCTGCCAGTCAGCCAGGATCCGCCAGTCAGCCATGATCTTCCAGATCTGCCAGTCAACCAGACTCTTCCAGATCTGCCAGTCAACCAGACACTTCCAGATCCGCCAGTCAACCAGACTCTTCCAGATCCGCCAGCCAGCCAGGATCTGCCGGAGCCAACTACCTGCCTGAGCTTCCTCAGTGCTGAGCTTCCTTTCAGTGCTGAGCTTCCTCTCAGTGCTGGGCTTCCTCTCAGTGCTGGGCTTCCCCTCAGTGCTGAGCTTCCCCTCAGTGCTGAGCATTCCCTCAGTGCTGAGCTTCCCCTCAGTGCTGAGCTTCCCCTCAGTGCCAAGCTTCCCCTCAGTGCCGAGCTTTCCCTCAGTGCCGAGCTTCCCCTCAGTGCCGAGCTACCCCTCAGTCCCGAGCTGCCTCAGTCCCGAGCTGCCCCTCAATCGCAAGCTGCCCCTCAGTCCCGAGCTGCCCCTCAGTCCAGTGGGGTTCTGGGTGACGACTACTAGGCCATGGTCGGCGGCGAGGGTGGACTATCCTAGGACGCGAGGGGAAGGAACTAAGACATTGATGGAGTGGGGTCCACGTCCCGAGCCGGAGCCGCCACCATGGACAGACGCCCACCCGGACCCTCCCTATTGTTTTGATGTGCGTCCGGGAGTCCGCACCTTCGGGGGGGGGGTTCTGTCACGCCCTGGTCAAAGTAATGTATGTTTGTCTTCATTTATTTGGTCAGGCCAGGGTGTGACATGGGTTATTGTGGTGCGTTTTTGTCATGGGGTTTTTGTGGGGTGTCTAGCATAGTCTATGGCTGCCTGAGGCGGTTCTCAATCAGAGTCAGGTGATTATCGTTGTCTCTGATTGGGAACCATATTTAGGCAGCCATATTCTTTGAGTATTTTGTGGGTGATTGTTCCTGTCTCTGTGTTTGTTCACCAGATAGGCTGTATAGGTTTTCACGTTCCGTTTATTGTTTTTGTATTGTTCGTTTTTGTCTTCATTAAAGATGTATCGAATTAACCACGTTACATTTTGGTCCGACTCTCCTTCGACGGAAGAAAACCGTAACACAGATATGTCTATGTCCTGGGAAATGTTCTTGTTACTTACACCCTCATGCTAATCACATTACATTATCTCAACTGTCCCGCGGTGGACCAACCGATCCTGTAGAGGGGATTTAAACCGTGCGTCTACTATAATAAGAGAGAAGAGCAGGACACCTCGAGAGCACCCTTACCTGCTGATCTATAAATTACGTCTCCATAATCTAGCATGGGTAGGATGGTCATCTGAATCAGGGTTAGTTTGGCAGCTGGGGTGAAAGAGGAGAGAATACGATAGAGGAAACCTGAGAGAAGGGCAGTGTATCATCTAGCCATACTCCCAAGTACTTGTATGAGGTGACTACATCAAGCCTACATCAAGCTCTAAACCCTCAGAGGCAGTAATCACACCTGTGGGGAGAGGGGCATTCTTCTTACCAAACCAAGTGACCTTTGTTTTGGAGGTGCTCAGAACAAGGTTAAGGGTAGAGAAAGCTTGTTGGACACTAAGAAAGCTTAGTTGTAGAGCGTTTAACACAAAATCTGTGGAGGGGCCAGCTGAGTGTAAGACTGTATCATCTGCATTTAAATGGATGAGAGAGAATCCTACTGCCTGAGCTATGTTGTTGTTGTAAATTGAGAAGAGCGTGGGGCCTAGGATTGAGCCTTTGGGTAATCCCTTGGTGACAGGCAGTGGCTGAGACAGCAGATTTTCTGACTTTATACACTGCACTCTTTGAGAAAGGTCATTAGCAAACCAGGACCAAGACCCCTCAGAGACACCAATACTCCTTAGCCAGCCCACAAGAATGGAATGGCCTACCATATGAAAAGCTTTGACCAAGTCAATAAAAAGAGGAGAACAACATTGCTTAGAATCAAGGGCAATGGTGACATCATTGAGGACCTTTAAGGTTGAAGTGACACATCCATAGCCTGAGCGGAATCCAGATTGAATAACAAAGAGAATACTATAGACATCAAGAAAGCCAGTCAGTTGATTACTTTTCCAACACTTTTGATAAACAGGGCCTATAACAGTTAGGATCAGCTTGATCTCCCCCGTTAAATAAAGGACGAACCGTAGCTGCCTAAAAAAGGTTGGAGATAGGCTTGGCGATGATAGGGGCAGCAACCGTAAAGAAGAAAGGGTCTAAACCATCTGACCCAGATGTTTTTGGGGGGGTCAAGTTTCAGGAGCTCCTTTAGCACCTCGGACTCAGTGACTGCCTCTAGGGAGAAACTTTGTAGCGGGGCAGGGGAAAAATAGGGAGAAGCATCGGGGATAGTCACATTAGAAGCACGGTGGCTAGGAAGCAATGCAGGTGTAGAAGCACAGTGGCTAGGAAAAACTCCCTAGAAAGGCCAAAACCTAGGAAGAAACCGAGAGAGGAACCAGGCTATGAGGGGTGGCCAGTCCTCTTCTGGCTGTGCCAGGTGGAGATTATAACAGAACATGGCCAAGATGTTCAAATGTTCATAAATGACCAGCATGGTCAAATAATAATAATCACAGTAGTTGCCGAGGATGCAGCAAGTCAGCACGTCAGGAGTAAATGTCAGTTGGCTTTTCATAGCCGGTCATTAAGACTATCTCTACCGCTCCTGCTGTCTCTAGAGAGTTGAAAACAGCAGGTCTGGGACAGGTAGCACGTCCGGTGAACAGGTCAGGGTTCCATAGCCGCAGGCAGAACAGTTGAAACTGGAGCAGCAGCACGGCCAGGTGGACTGGGGACAGCAAGGAGTCATCATGCCAGGTAGTCATGAGTCATGGTCCAAGGGCTCAGGTCCTCCGAGAGAGAGAAAGAAAGAGAATTAGAGAGAGCATACTTAAATTCACACAGGACACCGGATAAGACAGGAGAAGTACTTCAGAAATAACAGACTGACCCTAGCCCCCGACACATAACCTACTGGAGGCTGAGACAGGAGGGGCCAGGAGTCACTGTGGCCCCATCCGATGATACCCCCAGACAGGGCCAAACAGGCAGGATATAACACCACCCACTTTGCCAAAGCACAGCGCCCACACCACTAGAAGGATATCTTCAACCACCAACTTACCATCCTGAGACAAGGCCGAGTATAGCCCACAAAGATCTCCACCACGGCACAACCCAAGGGGGGGGGGAGCCAACCCAGACAGGAAGATCACGTCAGTGACTCAACACACTCAAGTGACGCACCCCTCCTAGGGACGGCATGGAAGAGCACCAGTAAGCCAGTGACTCAGCCCCTCTGCGTCTCTCACATGGGTAGGCAGACCATTCCATAAAAATTGAGCTCTATGGGAGAAAGCCCTGCCTCCAGCTGTTTGTTTAGAAATTCTAGGGACAATTAGGAGGCCTGCATCTTGTGACCATAGCGTACGTGTAGGTACAGTATTTACGGCAGGACCAAATCGGAAAGATAGGTAGGAGCAAGCCCATGTAATGCTTTGTAGGTTAGCAGTAAAACCTTGAAATCATCCCTTTCCTCAACAGGAAGCCAGTGTAGGGAGGCTAGCACTGGAGTAATATGATCACATTTTTTGGTTCTCGTCAGGATGCTAGCAGCCGTATTTAGCAGTAACTGAAGTTTATTTAGTGCTTTATCCGGGTAGACGTGGGTGAACAGGGAGTACAGGAAGAAACTAAGCACACACCCTTAAGGGGTAGGTGTTGCCCACCCTTACCACCTGGAAGTTCAAGATCCAGTAGCAGAGGGAGGTGTTTAGTCCCAGGGTTCTTAGTATAGTGATGCTCTTGGGGGCACTATGGTCTTGAACGATGAGCTGTAGTCAATGAACAGCATCCCCACCTACGTGTTCCTACCATCTTCACTCCCCACACATGCAAAGCGCTAACACAACCCTCCATTTGGCAAATCTAATCAGAATTATATGTTATGCACGTGAGTGAGGACCCAAAAGCGGTTTAACAGATACAGAGTCTTTTAATGTCAAATCACAGGGAAGACATAGATCCTCTTCAGATGTATAAAAATGGCAAAATAGACAACCCGCAGAGAGGGCGACAAAAGAATAATAAAGTCCCTCTGAATATGACAGAAGAGTCCCCTTCTTGCAGCAGAGGACAGTAGCTGGGTTAGAGTCCCCTTCTAGCAGCCGAGGATAATAGCTGGGTGAGCGGTGACAGACTGCTGGTCTCTCTGGGTAGGCGCGGGTCGTAGAGGACAGAGGTACCTGATCACATGTAGCATCAGAAGAACAGGTAGATTCCGACAGGACGGGACAAGGGTGAAGCAAACAAGACGATAGTTTGGTTCTGGCATGAGAAACTCAAACGAGAATCTGACAAAGACAGAAGCAGGAACAGAGAGAGAAATAGAGACCTAATCAGAGGGAAAAAGGGAACAGGTGGGAAAAGGGTGAACGAGGTAGTTAGAGAAGATGAGGGACAGCTGGGGGAAGGAAAGGAAGAGAAGGTAACCTAATACGACCAGCAGAGGGAGACTGAGTGAAGAGAAAGAACAGGAACAAGACATAATATGACAATACATGACATTATATCCTCCTGATTCATTGTTGCAAGCAAAAACTCAAAAAGGAAGTAACAATACGAATTTGGTCCGATGAAGCAGATGCTAAGCTACAGGACTGTTTTGTTAGCACAAACTGGAATATGTTCGGAGATTCATCCGATACCATTGTATGATTCTCAATCAGACAACTAATGACACCTGCCTCTGATTGAGAACCATACTAGGCCGAAACATAGAAATCCCCAAAATCATAGAAAAACAAACATAGACTGCCCACCCCAACTCACGCCCTGACCATACTAAATAATGACAAAACAAAGGAAATAAAGGTCAGAACGTGACACACGGGTTCATTAATAACTGCATTGACGACATTGTCCCTGCAGCGACCATAATTACATATCCCAACCAAAAGCCATGGATTACAGGCAACATCTGCACTGAGTTAAAGGCTAGAGCTGTCGCTTTCCAGAAGCGGAATACTAATCCGGAGACATAAGAAATAATGAACCATCAAACAGGCAAAACATCAATACAGGGCAAAGATCAAATCCTACCATAATGGCCCTGATGCTAGTCGGATGTGGCAGGGCTTGCAAACTGTCACGGATCACAATGGGAAACCCAGCCAAAGGGAATCCTTTCCAGGTGGGAAAGGGCAGTGTGGAGTGCAATAAAGATGGCGTCAACTGTGGATCTGTTGGGCCGGTATGAATTGGAGTGGATCTGGAGTGTCTGCGATGATGGTGTTGATGTGAGCCATTACCAGCCTTTTAAAGCATTTCATGGCTACAGATGTGAGTGCTACAGGGTGATAGTTATTTAGGCAGGTTATCTTGGGCACAGGGACTATGGTGGTCTGCTTGAAACATGTAGGTATTACAGACTTGGTCAGGGAGAGTTTGAAAATGTCTGTGAGGACACTTTCCAGCTGGCCTGCGCAAGCTCGGAGTACACTTCCCGGTAATCCGTCTGGCCCTGAGGCCGAGTGAATGTTAACCTGTTTGAAGGTCTTACTCACATCAGCTACGGAGTGTGTAAGCTCACAGTCGTCCGGAACAGCTGGTGCTCTCATACATGGTTCAGTGATGCTTGCCTGGAAGTGAGCATAGAAGGAATCTAGCCCTTCTGGTAGGCTCGCATCACTGGGCAGCTGGTGACTGGGTTTAGCTTTCAACCCCTACCAGGCAGGCTCCAAGGCCAGAACTCTTTGACAGCCACCATGCTGGTTGCTACTCCTCCTCAGGAACAGCCTGCTGCTTGGTGAGTCTGGTGTCCCTCTTTAGTTCACAATACTTCATTAGAGATACATTTTTTTTTAGCTTTACAGCAAATTTCCTGCAATTCTGCAGATTTATTTTTGCCATGGTATGGAGATAATTTCTGCAGTTTTATAGCTAATCTCCTGCAATCCTACGCATTTTGTAATGACTTATGCCATATAATATCTGAGTGAGAATGACTAACAAAATCATTGTGGGCCCCCTAAAGGTCATGGTCCCTGGGCACCTGCCATGCATGCCCAATCGGTATTCGGCCATGATTACTACAAGCTTAGATAGCTGGCTAGACTAACTACCAATCTATAAATTGTTAACTGACATGGCTAACTGAGTGACTGTCAGTGACTGAAATAACAAGAGAAAAAGTGCTGACGCACAACCAAATTTCATAGTTGCACCAGGTGTATTCTGCTATTCTTACTGTTAATATTAAGTTGAGACCCCGACTAAGGTCCTACATTTTAAAAAAGTAATTATAATAATTGTTTTTTGGGGGGGATATGTCGCCGCATATCGGCTGGGGGCCCTAATCGGACGCTTATGTCACTTGTGTCTAGAACTGGCCCTGCACACCAGGTGTAAGGGTTTTCTTCTGGTGAAAGAGAGGCGGACCAAAATGCAGCGTGGTGGTTATTCATGTTTTTAATAAAGATGACTATACATGAACAGACTATACAAAACAAGAAAAGTGAAAACCTAAACAGTCCTATCTGGTGCAAACACAGAGACAGGAACAATCACCCACAAAACACAACACAAAACAGGCTGCCTAAATATGGTTCACAATCAGAGACAATGACGAACTCCTGCCTCTGATTGAGAACCATATCAGGCCAAACATAGAAATAGACAAACCAGACACACAACATAGAATTCCCACCCAGCTCACGTCCTGACCAACACTAAAACAAGGAAAACACATACGAACGATGGACAGAACGTGACAGAAGCCCCCCCTAGAACAGAGCCCCCCAAGGTGCGGACTCTGACGCCACCGCACAACCTAAACCTATAGGGGAGGGTCTGGGTGGGCATCTGTCCGCGGTGGCGGCTCTGGCGCTGGACGTGGACCCCACTCCATAATTGTCTTAGTCCACCTCCTTAGTGTCCCTTGAGTGGCGACCCTCGCCGCTAACCTTGGCCTAGGAAACCTAACAACGGGCCCCACTGGACTGAGGTAGCTCGGGACCGAGGGGAAGCTCGGGACCGAGGGGAAGCTCGGGAGTGAGAGGAAGCTCGGGAGTGAGAGGAAGCTCGGGAGTGAGAGGAAGCTCAGGAGTGAGAGGATCTACCAGATCCTGGCTGGCTGGTGGTTCCGCCAGATCCTGGCTGACTGGAGTGGCGACCCTCCTAACCTAGAAACCTAACAACGGGCCCCACTGGACTGAGGTAGCTCGGGACGAGGAGGCTAGCTCGGGAGTGAGAGGAAGCTCGGGAGTGAGAGGAAGCTCAGGAGTGAGAGGATCTACCAGATCCTGGCTGGCTGGTGGTTCCGCCAGATCCTGGCTGACTGGCAGATCCTGGCGGATCCTGGCTGACTAGCGGATCCTGGCAGATCCTGGCTGACTGGCACTTCTGGCGGATCCTGGCTGACTGGTGGATCCTGGCATACTGGCGGATCCTGGCTGAATGGCGGATCTAGCTGATCCTGGCTGACTGGCAGATCCTGGCCGACTGGCATATCCTGGCCGATTGGCAGTTCTGGCGGATCCTGGCCGACTGGCAGATCCTGGCCGACTGGCAGATCCTGGCTGACTGGCAGATCCTGGCCGACTGGCAGATCCTGGCCGACTGGCAGATCCTGGCCGACTGGCGGTTCTGGCGGATCCTGGCTGACTGGCGGATCCTGGCAGACTGGCGGATCCTGGCAGACTGGCAATTCTGGCAGATCCTGGCCGACTGGCAGATCCTGGCTGACTGGCAGATCCTGGCCGACTGGCAGATCCTGGCCGACTGGCAGATCCTGGCCGACTGGCAGTTCTGGCGGATCCTGGCTGACTGGCGGATCCTGGCAGACAGGCGGATCCTGGCAGACAGGCGGATCCTGGCAGACTGGCAGTTCTGGCGGATCCTGGCTGACTGGCAGTTCTGGCAGATCCTGGCTGACTGGCGGATCCTGGCAGACTGGTGGATCCTGGCAGACTGGTGGATCCTGGCAGACTGGCGGATCCTGGCAGCCTGGCAGACTGGCGGATCCTGGCTGACTGGCGGATCCTGGCTGACTGGCGGATCCTGGCTGACTGGCGGATCTAACTGATCCTGGCAGACTGGCGGATCCTGGCTGACTGGCGGATCCTGGCTGACTGGCGGATCCTGGCTGAATGGCGGATCTAACTGATCCTGGCAGACTGGCGGATCCTGGCCGACTGGCAGATCCTGGCCGACTGGCAGATCCTGGCCGACTGGCAGTTCCTGGCAGTTCTGGCGGATCCTGGCAGACTGGCAGATCCTGGCTGACTGGCAGATCCTGGCCGACTGGCAGTTCTGGCAGATCCTGGCTGACTGGCACTTCTGGCGGATCCTGGCTGACTGGTGGATCCTGGCAGACTGGCGGATCCTGGCAGACTGGTGGGTCCTGGCAGACTGGCGGATCCTGGCTGACTGGCGGCACTGGCGGCGCTGGGCAGACTGGCGGCACTGGCGGCGCTGGGCAGACGGGTAGCTCAGACGGCGCTGGGCAGACTGGCGGCACTGGCGGCGCTGGACAGACGGGTAGCTCAGACGGCGCAGGGCAGACGGGTAGGTCAGACGGCGCTGGGCTGACTGGAGAAAAAGGCTCTGGCAGCGCTGGACTGAGGAGCACTGGTGCCTCTGGAATGAGGGGCTCTGGCGCCTCTGGCATGAGGGGCGGTAGCTCTGACAGCGCCGGACAGGCGGGACGCACTGTAGGCCTGATGCGTGGTGCTGGCACTGGTATGCCGTGCATACTATGCCAAACCAACAGCTTTCTTTCTACTCTGTCCAATACATCCTCCACACTCTCAGACTCAGCACTCTGCTTCGCCGACAGCTCCAATTCCATCCATGGCTCCTTACGGTAAACAGGGGGAGTTGGCTCAGGTCTGACTCCTGACTATGCCACACTCTCCCTGTGCCCCCAAGAAATGTTTGGGGGTGCCTCTCGGGCTTCCAGCCGCTCTGCCGTGCTAGCTCCTCATAATGCCGCCTCTCTGCTTTCGCTGCCTCCAGCTCGGCTTTGGAGCGGCAATATTCCCCTTGCTCTGCCCAGGGTCCTTTTCCGTCAAGGATCTCCTCCCAAGTCCATTTATCCAAATAGTGCAGCCTCTCCCACTGCTGCTGCTGCCTCTGTTGCTTCTCCTGCTGCTGCTGTTGCTCCTGCTGCACCTGTCGCTTCTCCTGCTGCTGCTGCTGTTGCTGCTGCCTCTGTTTACCACGCCGCTTGGTCCTTGGTTTGTGGGTGATTCTGTAAGGGTTTTCTTCTGGTGAAAGAGAGGCGGACCAAAATGCAGCGTGGTGGTTATTCATGTTTTTAATAAAGACGACTATACATGAACAGACTATACAAAACAAGAAAAGTGAAAACCTAAACAGTCCTATCTGGTGCAAACACAGAGACAGGAACAATCACCCACAAAACACAACACAAAACAGGCTACCTAAATATGGTTCCCAATCAGAGACAATGACGAACTCCTGCCTCTGATTGAGAACCATATCAGGCCAAACATAGAAATAGACAAACCAGACACACAACATAGAATGCCCACCCAGCTCACGTCCTGACCAACACTAAAACAAGGAAAACACATACGAACGTTGGACAGAACGTGACACCAGGCTAAAGAGGCTTCATAGAAATTGGTTCCTAAATCAGCTCGAGTTCCAAGCAAGGGATGGGGATCTTTGAAGCTTTCTCCACCAGAGAAAATATTAGAAGAAACATTTATATTTAAGAACATTTACCCTGCAGCAAGATAATGATTAATGAAGCAAATCTTTAAACGTGTAAATTAATTCTGCCAAATGTAGATGATTTGACCTTGATGATACAATTACAAAAGTTGATCAAAAAACAAGTATTTCGTGTTATTATATTATAACTATTATTATTACTTTATTACGCCTAATAGAGATAAACAGATGATAATTCACTCTCCAAATTAACCCATTCACATATATTTTTTACCTGTTAGATTTTATACAAAATATGACATATTTTTCGTCACAAAATGATGTCAGAGTAGGCGTATACAAGTTTCTGTTCTCCTCTACCCCACTGCCTGGCCTGGAGAATGAAGGGAGACGCTTCTCAGTTGTAAGATTACGTTCACAAAGGAAATTGGTAATGCTAAGAAAATATTAATTGCGCCTTCGCTTTTCTCAATCCATAATTGCTGACTTAATTGTTTTGCGTTTTTAACTTGTTTGCCTCTAATATTACAATCACGAGGGAGTAAGGAATTAAAATGTGTCGGTGCATGGAGCTTGTTCATTTCCACAAACGCTCCTGATTTTTCCAATGATATGGGGTCACATCTGGAACACTGTCTCTCTTTTTGAATTCCAAATGTTGAAAATATGAACGAGATCATGTAGTAGTGAAGCTGGCATTTGGAGAGCCGTTAAACATCGGGAGCGGGTGCTGAACATGCCCATGCAGCTGTTTTCACAAGGTATCTAAATGAGTGCTTTCTGGAGTTAATGGCCAACTTTTCGCTACACCAATGAATGATTGGAGTGGAGACGAATTTCTGGAAAATGCAATAGCTGAATATGATAGGAACTAGGAAGGGCAATGAATGCAAACCTACGTTCCATACGCGTTGTACTCTGGTCTAAAAACGCATCCCCCACTTTACCTGTGCGTCCCAAATGAAAAAAGTTGTGAGTCGGTAGGCGGCGCACGTTCACACCTATGTTTTTCACTTCCTTACTTCATTTGAACAGAAAACAAATGCAGGAATGAGACGGGGTTGTCGGCACTGGCCAACACGATCTACTGAATCACAACTATTTCGTACTGAAACTTTGCGACTGGGGACGCAGTATCTTGTTCCAGCCATGATTCAGGCTACCTTTGGGTGACATACCCAGCTTTTAAAGCTTGTTGTTCATAGAAGGAGTGAATGTGGACAATTATGTTAGTTCCGTCCTAACACACTAAAGAAGAATGAATAACTATTTTTGGGGGGAATAGCATGAGATTTTTCTGATCCTCGCCGCAGTCAAGACATCGATCATTCCCTGAGGGTGATCTACATAACTATATGTTACATTGCGGTCAGTCAATGTGATCAGCTTCGATTCACCTGGCAGTTTCGATTGTAAATGATGATGAAGCTCAGTCGGCAATTCACTGTTTTTGGAAGTGCCATATTCTGTGTTGTTATCTTCTCATTGTACCTGATGCTGGATCACCTGCAATTAGACCATACAAAAAGTCCAAACAACGGTGGGGATAAATTGCAAAATGTAAGTTTTTCCATTTCGTTGGCTGTTTGATTCAGATAAACTACTTATTTTCTCACGTTTTGCAATCTAGATCAGACATGCATGTATAAGATCGTAGCGTATAACTTGAGTCCAACGTTGTTTTTACATGGTTGCACAAATATCAATGACTTTGTAAAGTAGCCTATTTCCTCAATATCCTATCTATGTTGTGTAGGCAATCACATAGAGAACTGGCGTTGATTGGCTGCTGTAGGCTTACTACTTAGCCTACAATGTTATAACGTTACATTGTAGGCCTATCCAAGGTTCAAGACAATGTAAACACATTTTCAACTGTAGCCTGTACAGTAGGCTACATACTATCGTTGTGTTACATGATATAGTTGTCTTGCAACAGATATGGTTCCAATTAACACACACAAAAAAAATGCATATTGAGATCTTATCGTGGGCCAGGTTGTGTGTTGCATAATTCCATTCCCGAATGAGTGAAAACTAGTCTTTCTAAGCATACGGGTTGCTCCCACATTATTAACAATGTTCCAGTATACTATTATATTATTATACACCTGTTATACACCCAGTGCTGTTGCCCTAGGTCTGAGATTTCTGAGACTAAGTGAAAACTGGTCAAAGTGGTAATGTTTGTGTAACAAGAAGGTTACTGTCCACTTGTTTTCTATATAGTAGTCATTTCCACTTCCTGTCATTTAAGTCTTAAAAAATAACCCTATATACACTTTGTATTTGTCGCCGTGGATGACATAGGTCCTCATTTTGGTAACCCTACAATAATGTTACATTTATAAAGCTTTACAATTAGTTTATTGGCAGTCAATTAAAATATGAATAGGCTCATTATAGCTCATTTATAAACATTCATTGCATAATTATATGCATACTGTATTGTATAAAGCCAGTAAACTTGTTCTCCCCTGTCCCTCCTTCTTGTTCATCAGGGCCAGTTGTCCATCCTGCAGGATAAAATTGACCGCTTGGAGACACTACTGTCAGAGAACAATGAGATCATAGCCAACATCAGGGACTCTGTGATCAATCTGAAGGAGTCGGTCAAGGATGGCCGTGGGGGTGTTGACGGCGGGAACATGAGCCAAGGGCCCAATCTAGAACTGCTGGCTTCGCCTCCACTGTTCCTCCCTATTGACTCACAAGACTGTCAGTTTGCGACAAGGGAGTTCTCCAAGCCAGCAGATGGGGTGCAGGTAAGCGTTTTATAAGGTGGATACAATGAGTAACAAACAGTTCAGGTATTCGTGTAGCAACATTGTTGCAGGGTTGAACTGCGATCGTATCTGTTCAACATACTCCAGGGAAAGTTTGAAGTAAACAAACCTCCATGCACAAAGTTAACTGCCAGTATTTATTTTAATTGAACTCTGAATTTCACCTCTTTTAATAAGATACATCATTATATAAAGAGACACCATAATGATGTCATTACCATGATGCCAACCTTCCATGCTGAATTGCTCCCACCATCAGTGTGAAATATGAAGCCTTGTAATAGCCATGGGGACGATACTTATTGCAATGTGTCGTGGTTATGGTGTTGAAATGAAGGACAAATGTTAAAACCATTACACTACTATTACACTACCATTACACTATGTGCCAAGAATATGTTATTGATTATTTTTCCAATTAATATTATGAGCACACAGACCGCGTAATGCATTAGTATACAGCTGGAATGAATTGAAACAGGTGTCATTTGAAAAGGTTTGGTTATATTATCTGGTCTGGTTGGACTATCCTTTTCCTTTCCAGGTTGTCCATCAAGTCAGGTGAGGTATTGAATGGCAGCTCATCGGAAACCTTTCTGGTTGTATATGTGGGAAACGTAAGAGGGGACTGCAGTTTGACTTGAAAGACAGGTTTCTTTAGGAAGAGTTAATACCTTTAGTTACAGTTAAGTCACTCTATACACAAGAATGTCCCAGATCGAAAAGAAACCTTTCACTCCTGTGCTTAAATAGACAAAATGAGACACCATATAATATAATATATGCCATTTAGATATGTCTGTATATACATCAGGGCTCATCAACTAGATTCAGCCGCGGGCTGATTTTTTTCATGAGAGGATGGTGGGGGGGCTGGAATATAGTTACAAATCATTTGTAGACTGCAAATTGACCGCAAGAAGCCCAAACAGATATAATGTTTGACTTAAACATAATAATTTCAAACGTTGCTTACATTTATATACGATCACGTGTCTCTCTATTATGGGTCGGAATACTTGGGAACAGATTTCTTCAATTAAAATCGCTTGGAGCTGATTTGCTGGTGCTTTTACAGTCTTTTATGTCTAACAATGAAAATTCCCCAAAATAATAATACAAAATTATATATATATATATATATATATATATATATATATATATATATATATATATATATATATATATAATACAAATAAAAATAAAAATTTGTTTATGATTATTTTTTGCTCAAAAGACAAATAAATAAAAACACATTTGGCCAGTTGGGGAACCCTGATATATAATATATCTTATCATATTTGTTCTTGACATCAATCATGATAACAAGCTAATTTCTATGATTTGTATTCCTGTTATTAAAATCATGGCTTTAGTTAGTGGCTCTCGTACCATAGAGCAGACAGACATGATTTAATCTTGTCCTCTCTGTATCACATTCCATTCATTCCATCATTTTATTTGGGCAAAAGACAAAGAGACATTTAAGTTAGTGTGAGTCCCAAAAAAACACCAAGCGGTCTCAGTTTGCAGCAGAATTTCTATCTCTCACATGCATTCTTCTGACCTGCTGATGTCACAGATATGACTGTTATCGTACACACATTTTCAGGAACAGATTCACTGCTTTCTTTCTTTTCTCTGTGGTGGATTAGGCACTTAACTGCCACGGTGACTTAAATGAAACACAGAACTGAATCAAATACATGAAACTTCCTTGAACAAATTCAAGAGTTCATAGCCTAATAAAGTGAGGCTTTGCTGCAAACCAGACATTTCAGTCATTTATTTAGCAAATGCTCTTATCCAAAGTGATCATCGAATCCACAACCCTGGCGTTGCAAGTGCCATGCTCTACCTACTGAGCCAGGCGTGGCCCTGTTTACCTCAAGAATATCCCACTATTTGTTTTTTGTTGTTTATTTTTCAGTTGCTAGATGTGTATGACCTCCTGACCTTTGACAACCATGATGGGGGAGTGTGGAAACAAGGCTTCGATATCACCTACCAGGATAATGAATGGGACAGCGAGCCACTGCAAGTCTTTGTTGTGCCCCACTCACACAATGATCCTGGTAAGCAGTGCACTACTTCTGAGCATTAAACGGAAATTACACTCCAAAATCATTCAAGGGTTTTTCTTTATTTTGACTACTTACTACATTGTAGAATAATAGTGAAGACATCAAAGCAAATCAAAGAAGCCACCCTTTGCCTTGATGACAGCTTTGCACACTCTTGGCATTCTCTCAACCAGCTTCATGAGGAATGCTTTTCCAACAGCCTTGGAGGAGTTCCCACCTATGCTAAGCACTTGTTGTATGCTTTTCATCCACTCTGCAGTCCAACTCATCCCAAACCATCTCAATTGGAATGAGGTTGGGTGATTGTGGAGGCCAGGTCATCTGATGCAGCACTATCACTCTCATTGGTCAAATAGCCCTTACATAGCCTGGAGGTGTGTTTTCGTTCTTTGTCCTGTTGGAAAACAAATGATAGTCCCACTATGCGCAAACCAGATGGGATTGTGTATTGCTGCGGAATGCTGTGGTAGCCATGCTGGTTAAGTGTGCCTTGAATTCTAAATAAATCACTGACATTGTCACCAGCAAAGCACCCACACACCATCACACCTCCTCCTCCATGCTTCACGGTGGGAACCACACATACAGAGATCATCCGTTTACCGACTATGCGTCTCACAAAGACACAGTGATTGGAACCAAAAATCTTACATTTGGACCCATCAGACCAAAGGACAGATTTTCACCGGTCTAATGTCCATTGCTCGTGTTTCTTAGCCCAAGCAAGTCTCTTCTTATTGGTGCCCTTAAGTAGTGGTTTCTTTGCATCAATTCAACCACGAAGGCCTAATTCACGCAGCATCCTCTGAACAGTTGATGTGTCTGTTACTTTAACTTTGTGAAGCATTTATTTGGGCTGCATTCTGAGGTGCAGTTACCTCTAATGACCTTATCCTCTGCAGCAGAGGTAACTCTGGATTTTCCTTTCCTGTGGCGGTCGTCATGAGAGCCAGTTTCATCACATCTTGATGGTTTTTGTGACTGCACTTGAAGAAACGTTCAAAGTTCTTGAAATGTTCCGTAGTGACTGACCTTCATGTCTTAAGGTAATGATGGACTGTCGCTTTTCTTTGCTTATTTGAGTTGTTCTTGCCATAATATGGACTTGGTGTTTTACCAATTAGGGCTATCTTCTGTATACCACTCCTACCTGGTCACGACACAGCTGATTGGCGCAAACGCATTAAGAAGGAAAGAAATTCCACAAATTAACTTTTAACAATGGCACACCTGTTAATTGAAATGCATTCCAGGTGACTACCTCATGAAGCTGGTTGAGAGAATGCCAAGAGTGTGCTCCCTGTTCACCCATGACTACATGCCAGGCACGACTCCAACGCCATCATTAAGTTTGCCCGATGACACAACAGTGGTCGGCTTGATTACTGACAACGAGACAGCCTATTGGGAGGAGGTCAGAGACCTAGCAGTGTTGTGCCAGGATAACAACTTCTCCCTTAATGTGATCAAAACAAAGGAGATGATTGTGGACTGAAGGAAAATGAGGATCGAGCATGCCTCCATTCACATCAACAGGGCTGTAGTGGAGCAGGTTGAGAGCTTTAAGTCCCTTGGTGTCAACATCACCAACAAACTATCATGGTACAAACACACCAAGACAGTTGTGAAGAGGGCACGACAAAGCCTATTCCCCCTCAGGAGACTGAAAAGATTTGGCATGGGTCCTCAAATCCTCAAAAGGTTCTACAGCTGCACCATCGAGAGCCTCCTGACTGGTTGCATCACTGCCTGGTATGGCAACTGCTCGGCCTCCGACCGCAAGGCACTACAGAGGGTAGTGCATACGGCCCAGTACATCACTGGGGCCAAGCTTCCTGCCATCCAGGAACTTTATACCAGGCGGTGTCAGAGGAAGGCCCTAAAAAACTCCAGCCACCCTAGTCATAGACTGTTCTCTCTGCTACCGCACGGCAAGCCGTACCGGGGCGCCAAGTCTCTATGTCCAAAAGGCTTCTTAACAGCTTCTACCCCCAAACCACAAGACTCCTGAACAGCTAATCAAATGGCTACCCCAACTATTTGCAATGTCCTCTCTCCTCCCACCACACCCTCTTTTACGCTGCTGCTACTCTCTGCTGCTACATTTACATTTACATTTAAGTCATTCAGCAGACGCTCTTATCCAGAGCGACTTACAAATTGGTGCATACACCTTATGACAACCAGTGGAACAGCCACTTGCATCTAAATCTTGTTGGGGGGGAGAAGGGGGGTGAGAAGGATTACTTACCCTTACTTACCCTATCCTAGGTATTCCTTGAAGAGGTGGGGTTTCAGGTGTCTCCGGAAGGTGGTGATTGACTCCGCTGTCCTGGCGTCGTGAGGGAGTTTGTTCCACCATTGGGGGCCAGAGCAGCGAACAGTTTTGACTGGGCTGAGCGGGAACTGTACTTCCTCAGTGGTAGGGAGGCGAGCAGGCCAGAGGTGGATGAACGCAGTGCCCTTGTTTGGGTGTAGGGCCTGATCAGAGCCTGGAGGTACTGAGGTGCCGTTCCCCTCACAGCTCCGTGGCGAGCACCATGGTCTTGTAGCGGATGCGAGCTTCAACTGGAAGCCAGTGGAGAGAGCGGAGGAGCGGGGTGACGTGAGAGAACTTGGGAAGGTTGAACACCAGACGGGCTGCGGCGTTCTGGATGAGTTGTAGGGGTTTAATGGCACAGGCAGGGAGCCCAGCCAACAGCGAGTTGCAGTAATCAAGACGGGAGATGACAAGTGCCTGGATTAGGACCTGCGCCGCTTCCTGTGTGAGGCAGGGTCGTACTCTGCGGATGTTGTAGAGCATGAACCTACAGGAACGGGACACCGCCTTGATGTTAGTTGAGAACGTCAGGGTGTTGTCCAGGATCACGCCAAGGTTCTTAGCGCTCTGGGAGGAGGACACAATGGAGTTGTCAACCGTGATGGCGAGATCATGGAACGGGCAGTCCTTCCCCGGGAGGAAGAGGAGCTCCGTCTTGCTGAGGTTCAGCTTGAGGTGGTGATCCGTCATCCACACTGATATGTCTGCCAGACATGCAGAGATGCGATTCGCCACCTGGTCATCAGAAGGGGAAAGGAGAAGATTAATTGTGTGTCGTCTGCATAGCAATGATAGGAGAGACCATGTGAGGTTATGACAGAGCCAAGTGACTTGGTGTATAGCGAGAATAAGAGAGGGCCTAGAACAGAGCCCTGGGGACACCAGTGGTGAGAGCGCGTGGTGAGGAGACAGATTCTCGCCACGCCACCTGGTAGGAGCGACCTGTCAGGTAGGACGCAATCCAAGCGTGGGCCGCGCCGGAGATGCCCAACTCGGAGAGGGTGGAGAGGAGGATCTGATGGTTCACAGTATCGAAGGCAGCCGATAGGTCTAGAAGGATGAGAGCAGAGGAGAGAGAGTTAGCTTTAGCAGTGCGGAGCGCCTCCGTGATACAGAGAAGAGCAGTCTCAGTTGAATGACTAGTCTTGAAACCTGACTGATTTGGATCAAGAAGGTCATTCTGAGAGAGATAGCGGTAGAGCTGGCCAAGGACGGCACACTCAAGAGTTTTGGAGAGAAAAGAGAGAAGGGATACTGGTCTGTAGTTGTTGACATCGGAGGGATCGAGTGTAGGTTTTTTCAGAAGGGGTGCAACTCTCGCTCTCTTGAAGACGGGAGGGACGTAGCCAGCGGTCAGGGATGAGTTGATGAGCGAGGTGAGGTAAGGGAGAAGGTCTCCGGAAATGGTCTGGAGAAGAGAGGAGGGGATAGGGTCAAGCGGGCAGGTTGTTGGGCGGCCGGCCGTCACAAGACGCGAGATTTCATCTGGAGAGAGAGGGGAGAAAGAGGTCAGAGCATAGGGTAGGGCAGTGTGAGCAGAACCTGCTACTCTCTGGTTATTACCTATGAATAGTCACTTTAACTCTACCTACATGTACATATTACCTCAATTACATGGACTAACCTATGCCCCCGCACATCGACTCTGTACTGGTTCCCCCTGTATATAGCCTCCACATTGACTCTGTACCAGAACCCCCTGTATATAGCCTCCACATTGACTCTGTACTGGTTCCCCCTGTATATAGCCTCCACATTGACTCTGTACTAGTTCCCCCTGTATATAGCCTCCACATTGACTCTGTACTGGTTCCCCCTGTATATAGCCTCCACATTGACTCTGTACTGGTTCCCCCTGTATATATATAGCCTCCACATTGACTCTGTACTGGTTCCCCCTGTATATAGCCTCCACATTGACTCTGTACTGGTTCCCCCTGTATATATATAGCCTCCACATTGACTCTGTACTGGTTCCTCCTGTATATAGCCTCCACATTGACTCTGTACTGGTTCCCCCTGTATATAGCCTCCACATTGACTATGCACTGGTTCCACCTGTATATAGCCTCCACATTGACTCTGTACCAGAACCCCTGTATATAGCCTCCACATTGACTCTGTACTGGTTCCCCCTGTATATAGCCTCCACATTGACTCTGTACCAGAACTCCCTGTATATAGCCTCCACATTGACTCTGTACTGGTTCCCCCTGTATATAGCCTCCACATTGACTCTGTACTGGTTCCCCCTGTATATAGCCTCCACATTGACTCTGTACTGGTTCCCCCTGTATATAGCCTCCACATTGACTCTGTACCAGAACCCCCTGTATATAGCCTCCACATTGACTCTGTACTGGTTCCCCCTGTATATAGCCTCCACATTGACTCTGTACTGGTTCCCCCTGTATATAGCCTCCACATTGACTCTGTACTGGTTCCCCCTGTATATAGCCTCCACATTGACTCTGTACTGGTTCCCCCTGTATATAGCCTCCACATTGACTCTGTACTGGTTCCCCCTGTATATAGCCTCCACATTGACTCTGTACCAGAACCCCCTGTATATAGCCTCCACATTGACTCTGTACTGGTTCCCCCTGTATATAGCCTCCACATTGACTCTGTACTAGTTCCCCCTGTATATAGCCTCCACATTGACTCTGTACTGGTTCCCCCTGTATATAGCCTCCACATTGACTCTGTACTGGTTCCCCCTGTATATAGCCTCCACATTGACTCTGTACTGGTTCCCCCTGTATATAGCCTCCACATTGACTATGCACTGGTTCCCCCTGTATATAGCCTCCACATTGACTCTGTACTGGTTCCCCCTGTATATAGCCTCCACATTGACTCTGTACTGGTTCCCCCTGTATACAGCCTCCACATTGACTCTGTACTGGTTCCCCCTGTATATAGCCTCCACATTGACTCTGTACTCGTACCCTCTGTATATAGCATCCACATTGACTCTGTACTGGTTCCCCCTGTATATAGCCTCCACATTGACTCTGTACCAGAACCCCCTGTATATAGCCTCCACATTGACTCTGTACTGGAACCCCTGTATATAGCCTCCACATTGACTCTGTACCAGAACCCCCTGTATATAGCCTCCACATTGACTCTGTACCAGAACCCCTGTATATAGCCTCCACATTGACTCTGTACTGGTACCCTCTGTATATAGCCTCCACATTGACTCTGTACTGGTTCCCCCTGTATATAGCCTCCACATTGACTCTGTACCAGAACCCCTGTATATAGCCTCCACATTGACTATGCACTGGTTCCCCCTGTATATAGCCTCCACATTGACTCTGTACTGGTTCCCCCTGTATATAGCCTCCACATTGACTCTGTTCCAGAACCCCCTGTATATAGCCTCCACATTGACTCTGTACCAGAACCCCTGTATATAGCCTCCACATTGACTCTGTACTGGTTCCCCCTGTATATAGCCTCCACATTGACTCTGTACTGGTTCCCCCTGTATATAGCCTCCACATTGACTCTGTACTGGTTCCCCCTGTATATAGCCTCCACATTGACTCTGTACTGGTTCCCCCTGTATATAGCCTCCACATTGACTCTGTACTGGTTCCCCCTGTATATAGCCTCCACATTGACTCTGTACTGGTTCCCCCTGTATATAGCCTCCACATTGACTCTGTACTGGTTCCCCCTGTATATAGCCTCCACATTGACTCTGTACCAGAACCCCCTGTATATAGCCTCCACATTGACTCTGTACTGGTTCCCCCTGTATATAGCCTCCACATTGACTCTGTACTGGTTCCCCCTGTATATAGCCTCCACATTGACTCTGTACTGGTTCCCCCTGTATATAGCCTCCACATTGACTATGCACTGGTTCCCCCTGTATATAGCCTCCACATTGACTCTGTACTGGTTCCCCCTGTATATAGCCTCCACATTGACTCTGTACTGGTTCCCCCTGTATACAGCCTCCACATTGACTCTGTACTGGTTCCCCCTGTATATAGCCTCCACATTGACTCTGTACCGGAACCCCCTGTATATAGCCTCCACATTGACTCTGTACTGGTTCCCCCTGTATATAGCCTCCACATTGACTCTGTACCGGTTCCCCCTGTATATAGCCTCCACATTGACTCTGTACCAGAACCCCCTGTATATAGCCTCCACATTGACTCTGTACTGGTTCCCCCTGTATATAGCCTCCACATTGACTCTGTACCAGAACCCCCTGTATATAGCCTCCACATTGACTCTGTACTGGTTCCCCCTGTATATAGCCTCCACATTGACTCTGTACTGGTTCCCCCTGTATATAGCCTCCACATTGACTCTGTACTGGTTCCCCCTGTATATAGCCTCCACATTGACTCTGTACTGGTTCCCCCTGTATATAGCCTCCACATTGACTCTGTACTGGTTCCCCCTGTATATAGCCTCCACATTGACTCTGTACTGGTTCCCCCTGTATATAGCCTCCACATTGACTCTGTACTGGTTCTCCCTGTATATAGCCTCCACATTGACTCTGTACTGGTTCCCCCTGTATATAGCCTCCACATTGACTCTGTACTGGTTCCCCCTGTATATAGCCTCCACATTGACTCTGTACTCGTACCCTCTGTATATAGCATCCACATTGACTCTGTACTGGTTCCCCCTGTATATAGCCTCCACATTGACTCTGTACCAGAACCCCCTGTATATAGCCTCCACATTGACTCTGTACTGGTACCCTCTGTATATAGCCTCCACATTGACTCTGTACTGGTTCCCCCTGTATATAGCCTCCACATTGACTCTGTACCAGAACCCCCTGTATATAGCCTCCACATTGACTCTGTACGGGTGTCCCCTGTATATAGCCTCCACATTGACTCTGTACTGGTTCCCCCTGTATATAGCCTCCACATTGACTCTGTACCAGAACCCCCTGTATATAGCCTCCACATTGACTCTGTACTGGTACCCTCTGTATATAGCCTCCACATTGACTCTGTACTGGTTCCCCCTGTATATAGCCTCCACATTGACTCTGTACTGGTTTCCCCTGTATATAGCCTCCACATTGACTCTGTACTGGTTCCCCCTGTATATAGCCTCCACATTGACTCTGTACCAGAACCCCCTGTATATAGCCTCCACATTGACTCTGTACTGGTACCCCCTGTATATAGCCTCCACATTGACTCTGTACCAGAACCCCCTGTATATAGCCTCCACATTGACTCTGTACTGGTTCCCCCTGTATATAGCCTCCACATTGACTCTGTACTGGTACCCTCTGTATATAGCCTCCACATTGACTCTGTACTGGTTCCCCCTGTATATAGCCTCCACATTGACTCTGTACTGGTTCCCCCTGTATATAGCCTCCACATTGACTCTGTACTGGTTCCCCCTGTATATAGCCTCCACATTGAGTATGTACTGGTTCCCCCTGTATATAGCCTCCACATTGACTCTGTACTGGTTCCCCCTGTATATAGCCTCCACATTGACTATGTACTGGTTCCCCCTGTATATAGCCTCCACATTGACTCTGTACTGGTTCCCCCTGTATATAGCCTCCACATTGACTCTGTACTGGTTCCCCCTGTATATAGCCTCCACATTGACTCTGTACTGTTTCCCCCTGTATATAGCCTCCACATTGACTCTGTACTGGTTCCCCCTGTATATAGCCTCCACATTGACCCTGTACCAGAACCCCCTGTATATAGCCTCCACATTGACTCTGTACTGGTTCCCCCTGTATATAGCCTCCACATTGACTCTGTACTGGTTCCCCCTGTATATAGCCTCCACATTGATTCTGTACTGGTTCCCCCTGTATATAGCCTCCACATTGACTCTGTACTGGTTCCCCCTGTATATAGCCTCCACATTGACTCTGTACTGAGAGCAGCATCTGCAGTCCAGCTACAGCCAAGGCCAGCCTATTCTTTGTGCCTGAGATTGGGTAATTCTTCAGTAAACCAAGCTGGTTTTCTGGTTTAACTGGGCTGGTTCTCCCTTAGAGTTGTATACAGTAGCTAAAGACAATACTCACGCCCTTGCACAGTTTAAAAGCACTCATGCCTGTGTGCCTTCTACTGAATTATTTATCCTATTTCATCTTGCAGTTGAAATACTTTTTTGAATGCATTGATTTTCATTGGAAATATGATGACATCATGTTGTTAAATCAATGGATGTGGCAAATTGATTGAACCACATGTTCTGCTCATTCACCTGATTATGATGGCTTTATTGACTCAGTTTATTGACTCTATGGCAGACACACACACACACACACAGACAGACAGATAGTCTACAGTTGTAATGTATGCTCTACCACTTTGTCATATTTGTACATTCTCAGGATGGCTGAAGACGTTTGACGACTACTACCGGGACCAGACCCAGCACATCCTGAACAACATAGTGGTGAAACTCCATGAGGACAGCCGCAGGAAAATGATCTGGTCCGAGATCTCATACTTCTCCAAGTGGTGGGACAACATCGACAACCAGAAGAGAGACGCTGTCAAGAGGTACAGTAGTCTGTCTGTCTGTCTGTCTGTCTGTCTGTCTGTCTGTCTGTCTGTCTGTCTGTCTGTCTGTCTGTCTGTCTGTCTGTCATTCTAGCTTCAAGGTGATACTGAAATCAATATGAGCAGCAAATCACTTCTGGTTTATGTTATTGTGTTGTTGATATAGCTTGGCTCTGTAAACGTGGAATCTAATTCCTCAGTGGATTTACAATAAGATTCCGATGCTCCTCTGGTATTCCCATTTTAATTAAAGCAAGGTTATGCCTTGCTTAGGGCCAGCAGTTTTATAGGGTTTCTAAAAAATGAAATGAAATTAGAAGTGACCCACTGGACCAAAACTGGTCAAATCAACGTCATTTTAACAAAAATTGATATGTGATAACTAGGATTGGGTAGTATTCTGTTCATACCGTCATACCATTTCTGTACCATACCGGGGTATACGCTATTTCCGGAAGTGCACACAAGAAGCACTATTTTTTCGACACACAAAACAAATTAGGCAACAGGGATCTTTATCCAGGAAGGGATTGAATGTCTCTGCTGTAACCAAGAAGCTTGATCTTGACATCTAGACACTTAGCTAGCAAGTTAGCAAACCAAATGCATAGCTGGAGCCATGAGCCGGGTATGATTTATTTGACACTTAGATTTAGATTTCTTACAGTTAAAATTAACTTACACTGAGTGAACAAAATTTTAGGAACACCGTCCTAATATTGCTTTGCAGACCTTTTCCCCTCAGAACAGCCTCAATTCATCAGGGCATGGACTACAAGGTGTGGAAAGCTTTCCACAGGGATGTTGGCTCATGTTGACCCCAGAGCTTCCCACAGTTGTGTCACTTTAGATGGTTGTCATTTGGGTGGTGGACCATTGTTGATACACGGGAAACTTGAGCGTGAAAAACCAATCAGCATTGCAGTTCTTGACACACTCAAATCAGAGCCTCTGCACCTACTACAATACCCCATTCAAAGGCACTTCAATCTGTGGTCTTGCCCATTCACCCTCTGAATGGCACACATACACAATCCATGTCTCAATTGTCTCAAAGCTTAACAATCTTTCTTTAACCTGTCTCCTCCCCTTCATCTACACTGATTGAAGTGGATTTAACAGGTGACATCAATAAGGGATCACAGCTTTCACCTGTATTCACCTGGTCAGTCTATGTCATAATATATATATAATAATAATAATATAATAATATATGCCATTTAGCGGACGCTTTTATCCAAAGCGACTTACAGTCATGTGTGCATACATTCTACGTATGGGTGGTCCCGGGAATCGAACCCACTACCCTGGCGTTACAAGCGCCATGCTCTACCAACTGAGCTACAGAAGGATCACATGTCTATGTCACATGTCTATGTCATGGAAAGAGCAGGTGTCCCTAATGTTTTGTACACTCAGTGTATAGTTATAAGCAGTGGCATAGCATGCACTCCTGCAGCTGCGGCAAGGGGAAATACCCCGGTATACGGTATAAACGGTATATTGCCCAAGCCTAGTGAAGGCGTAAGGGAACGTAAGGGATTTTCATAATTTTTTCACCTAACTTTTCAAATAAATCCTAGTTTACAGTAAAAAAAAAAAATATTCCTCTGCCTGGTAACAGGAGTAAATTGGTTTGAATTGCCTTAACCAGCCAAACTGACTATGGTCTTGAGGTCATCAAATCTATTTAGTTTGTGAGAGGCATATAGGTTAACACATGTTCTTGCTCACTCTGCCTCAGTCTCTTTAGCCACTTTAATAATAAAAAATAGGATGTAATAAATGTATCACTAGTCACTTTAAACAGTGCCACTTTTTATAATGTTTACATACCCTACATTACTCATCTCATATGTATATACTGTACTCTATACCATCTACTGCATCTTGCCTATACCGTTCGGCCATCGCTCATCCATATATTTATATGTACATATTCTTATTCATTCCTTTATTTTTGTGTGTAAAAGGTAGTTGTTGTGAAATTGTTAGATTACTTGTTAGATATTACTGCATGGTTGGAACTAGAAGCACAAGCATTTCACTACACTCGCATTAACATCTGCTAACCATGTGTATGTGACCAATAAAATTTGATTTGATTTGTCCCCTTGGGAATGTAATGGTTGCCAGTCAGGGGTTTCTCTGGAAGTGACATGGAGGGGGATTCAGAGGGTTCTCTACTTCAGAAAACAGCCCCAAAAGCAAGAAGCAGGGTGTCACAAATGTTTTGTGTAAATGCTGTGTGCATTGGCCATGCTCACAACGAGCTACTGACAGGTAGGGTTCAGCAGCTAGCCTTGGGGGATACACAAACTGTGTGTAAATGCTGTGTGCATTGGCCATGCTCACAACGAGCTACTGACAGGTAGGGTTCAGCAGCTAGCCTTGGGGGATACACAAACTGTGTGTAAATGCTGTGTGCATTGGCCATGCTCACAACGAGCTACTGACAGGTAGGGTTCAGCAGCTAGCCTTGGGGGATACACAAACTGTGTGTAAATGCTGTGTGCATTGGCCATGCTCACAACGAGCTACTGACAGGTAGGGTTCAGCAGCTAGCCTTGGGGGATACACAAACTGTGTGTAAATGCTGTGTGTATTGGCCATGCTCACAACGAGCTACTGACAGGTAGGGTTCAGCAGCTAGCCTTGGGGGATATACAAACTGTGTATGAAATGCAATAAACATTTCAGCTGCAGGTTAGAATTCCAATTAGGAGCACAAGCAAACAGCCTTAAGGTGAAGAATGGAGGGAGATCTAACACAAATATGTATTCACTATTGATTTGATGCGCAAGGAGTTCTAAGCAAACCAGATCCATTTTTTTTTGGAGAATATTCTGTGTTTACTATTTTTTTGTTGAGTGTTATTGCTTATGTAATAACTTATTTTCTTGCATGTTTTATTTTATGTCAGCAAATTGAAGGTCTGGCGCCTAATGATAAAATGTTCCCTGTTACAGTACACGGAGAAGCATCGCTCGAGAAATTCGAACAAACGACCTCATTAATTCTTTAGAACTTTAAGAATTGGAAAGGAACATGTTTTTGAGCAGTGTGTTTCGGTTTGTTGAAGGGACTTGTCCATCCGTCCTCGTTAGGATGCGGTGTTGCTATCTGCTCAGTGAAGATGGCACCTGCTTTCACCACTCCAACTCTTCAACACCAGGACAGACCTACACGACACACCACTTCCACCTGTCCAATCGTAGAACAATGAAGGAAACCTTCTGGTGATTGAATGATGCCAGAGAAATATCACATTTCCGTGGAGAGAAAATAAAGAGAAATTTCAACTTGTTATTACGAAAATTGTTGAGTCGTTGTCCATTGTTTTGCTTATCCATGCTCTTATTTAAGGGGCTCGCCAGGGACACGTTAGGGAAGTCTGCAATTGAAATATGCTCGGCGAACAGAGAAAAGATGCTGAATCGCAATCATAGCAAGGTTTCCTGTCCTAAAGAGAGATGGGAGTAACTCCTGAGGTTGTTGATTTTACTCTTTGGACTTAGGAGTAAGACAATTCATCAGCTACAGAGGAGAAGATGGTTCTTGTTGTCACAATAAGTAGGGCCCAGATTTTTTTTCTTCTCAACTAAGTTCGTCAGAATAACTGATCAATTTACAAACATGCAACCCTCTTCTGAATATGACCGGTGTCAGTAAACATCTGCAAAAAAACATAATTAAATTGTTGTTCTCTCATTTGTGTTTGGAAGTAGCTAGCAAGCTAGCCAACTTTAGTCAGTTAGCTTGGGTGCCTGACTCACGTTGTGAGGTCACAATACTCGAATCAACCCTACTCCTTGGCCAGAGTGTCCAGTGTGTGCTATGAACGCTCTGAGATTTACAAACGGACAGTTAGAGAATTAAAGAACCTTCCAGAAGGACAACCATCTCTGTAGCACTCCACCAATCAGGCCTCTATGCTACAGTGACAACGCTCTGAATTTATGAAACCCCAGACCGCACTCTGGTGAATTTACAAACACCCTAAGATCTATTACACCTTTAGAAAGTCTTGTTTTTAGGGTGGAAAAATTCCGGTAACTCTCCCAAAATTCCCCGGTTTTCCAGAAATCCTGGTTTGAGGTTTCCTAGTATTCCTGCTGATTCCCTTGGAATTCCAGGAATCTTCCAACCAGGATTTCTGGAAAACTGAGGAATTTGGACAAGTTACTGGAATTTTGCAGGTCCCTGACCATATAACATCCATTTTGTAATCTGGTATTTTACAATTAATATCTATTTTTTTACAATTAATATGCATTCAACCTACAATTTAGAATGGAAAAGAAGCTCATAAATTGATAAAGCTGCATGGTTTTTGTATAGCCTTTTTTTCTTTTCTTTTGGCTTTGAGCTATGAAATGGTAATTGACTGAGCTGATTGTCTTAGAGCCTGAATGATAATTTTCCTCTATGTTGTTTAGTCTGTTTGAGCAAGGCCAGTTGGAGATCACAACCGGAGGCTGGGTGATGCCTGATGAAGCCAACTCGCATTACTTTGCATTAATTGACCAGCTATTGGAGGGACACCAATGGTTGGAGAGAAATGTGGGTGAGTGCATAAAATATCAGGAGTTAGTTATCTGGAAAGAGATCATACAAAGGACATTTGTTGGCAAGCACAACATATTTTGCATGATTCAAACAAAATGATTAGCACACTTTAACCATCAGAGATTTTATCTTTTGATTTATATATCAAAAAATGTATTTATAATTGTCACGGTCGTCCTCTTCATGTGAAGAGGAGAGGCGAGAAGGATCGGAGGACCAAAATGCAGCGTGATATGTGTTCATGTTGAATGTTTAATTAAAGAAAGAACTGAACACTGAAACACTATACAAAAACAGTAAACAAAATAACAACCGTGAAGCTAATGTGAGCTGCGCTGAAACAAGCCATCAACATAGACAATCACCCACAAACAAACAGTGCAACCCAGGCTACATGAGTATGATTCTCAATCAGAGACAACTAATGACACCTGCCTCTGATTGAGAACCATACTAGGCCGAAACATAGAAATACCCAAATCATAGAAAAACAAACATAGACTGCCCACCCAACTCACGCCCTGACCATACTAAATAAATACAAAACAAAGGAAATAAAGGTCAGAACGTGACAATAATGCCCTTTTTACATCAGCCAATGTCACCAAGTGCTTATACAGAAACCCAGCCTAAAACCCCAAACAGCAAGCAATGCAGAACAACTCCTTAGAAAGGCAGGAACCTAGGAAGAAACCTAGAAAGGATCCAGGCTCTGAAGGGTGGAGATTATAAGAGTACGTGGCCATTAATCGTTCTTCAAGATGTTCAAATGTTCACAGATGACCAGCAGGGTCAAATAATAATTGCAGTAGTTGTAGATTGTGCAACAGGTTAGCACCTCAGGAGTGACAGTTGGCTTTTCATAGCCGAGCATTCAGAGGTTGAGATAGCAGATGCGATAGAGAGAGAGTGTCGTGAACAGCAGGTCCGGGACAGGGTATCACGTCCAGTGAACAGGTCAGGGTTCCATAGCCGCAGGCGAAACAGTTGAAACTGGAGCAGCAGCACGACAGGATAGCATGACAAGGTATGAGCAGATGAACCCAGTGGCAGCTGGTGACTTAAAAAGTTATGGAGGATGACTGATGCAAATATGTTGATTCAGAGTTCAGACAACCTTTTAATTATGCTAATGGTTGACCTGTGTAGCAGATGTTTATTTCAAGGATTTTTATGTAATGTTTCATAGTTTTTTATTGTTTATAATTTTTCCTCAAAAAAGGAGGACTGTTGCCAACCTCATCTGCATGAACCTGAATTCTCCCTCTATTCTCCCCTGTTAGGAGTGAAACCCCAGACGGGCTGGGCTGTGGATCCGTTTGGCCACTCCCCTACCCAGGCGTACCTGTTGAAACAGGCTGGCCTGGCCAACATGCTCATCCAGAGGGTGCACTACTCCGTCAAGAAACACTTTGCCAGTCAGAAGACCCTGGAGTTCTTCTGGAGACAGACCTGGGGCAAGTAACCAGACTAATGTAGCCCTGTGGCTCTCCCAGGGTGCTCTTCCAGAGTCTGTGTTTCCCCTAGCTAGAAGATAAGGGGTCCTGCCCCACTTATACAATTGTAGGGGAAACACTGCTCAGTGTTTACACTACTGTAGCATTCAACATGCCGGAGATCCAGTCCTCACGCCTCTGTTCTCAGTGGTTCAAGTACAATCTTAGCCATTAAATTAAGCATTTAGCATATACAAAGTCCTAGTTCTACTGCAAGTCTATGGACAGAAACAAAATAACATGACCTTAGGGTTACTAGTACATACTCATGTAGTCAGTAGAAAACAAATCCTTCCAATTCCTGTACATATTTGGTGTGACAGATGCTATGGATGGTTTGATGCCGTGTGTTGAACTCTGGGCAGTCAGCTTGTGTAAATAACAGCACTCAGATAAGCGACAGCAGCATCTGCTGCCTACAGTATTGAGCCGCTCAGACCATCAGCAGGGGGATTTCTCATGTCCATAAATAATTATGTGGGTGCTTTTATTAGTCCAATTTAACACATGTGCAAGTGTGTATTTGATTTTTTATGCATATCCCAATTCCCCCTGAGACACGCTCAGAGAGTGGGGTCACAGCCTGGTTTAGCCATTATTAACAGTGACCCTGGAGCAATTAGGGTTAAGTGCCTTGCACAAGGGCACATCAACAGATATTTCACCTAGTCGGCTCGAGGATTCGAACTAGCGACCTTTTGGTTACAGGCCCAACGCTCTAACCACCAGGCTACCTACCTTACAGAAGTGTCATATGAAGGCATGCTCCTTTCTCTTTGGTCTCATCTTATAGCATCTGTGGTAGAAGGGATTCTCTTTATATGGACTGAGGCCTGCATGGCTTAAACATGTCTGGCTGGTACATCATGCAATGAACAGACCTGGGTTCAAATAGTGCTGGATTCCTTTCTATTTGCATTTGATTGAGCCTGACAGGCGTGCCAGATGGGCGGGGTTTGCACTTTTGCGACAATTCCGTTGGTTCCATTGCTCCAGGCCAGCTTGAAAGAAAACAAACAGTTTGAACCTTGGTCTGGTGATGAGCTTGGTGATTTATAAGAAGAATGTAGACCACAGCCTCATGACTAGAGGGATGGAGAGTATGGAGGTCAAAGGTCTGATTCACATTGGCCATGAACCATCTGCTGTGTGTGTGTGTGTGTGTGCGCGTGCGCGTGCGTGTGCGTGTGTGTGTGTGTGTGTGTGTGTGTGTGTGTGTGTGTGTGTGTGTGTGTGTGTGTGTGTGTGTGTGTGTGTGTGTGTGTGTGTGTGTATGCGTGTGTGTGTGTATGCGCGTGTGTGTGTATGTGTGTGTGACAGGGAGCAGTTGGTAACAGAACAGGCATTAGTTAGTTAGTGGTTTCATGCAGCTATGATGCATCAAAGTGGGTGATTACTCAAACCTCTAAGCCAAATGATGTAGTACTCATTCATGCTTTTCACTAGGTAGACAGACGCCTAAATAGTCTGCAATGCCAAAGAGAGCGTCTGTCTGTACAAGTTGTTATTTATGTCATGAAAATGATCAAATACTGTTATGATTATTTAATAGCAGACAATGATGGAAGATCAGATCAGGTTATGTTCTGTTCGTATGGTTTCATGTTATCCTCAGTATTATAGAGTTGAGTTGAGTACTTCTTGATGAAAAATTAGTACTGTTTGTTTGGCAATGTGATGCAGTTCTCCCAGTATGGCCAAAGGGGATACACACTCTAATTATATAACTTAGACTCTGGACAATGTTTTGAAATATATTATCTACATGAGTAAAAGTCTTGTGGGTTTTAAGTTGAAAGACTTCAATTAAATGAAAGTTGAATGAATAGTTGAATAACAGTCTGAGAATGTTGTTTTACCTAGCATAGTCACTATACTGGTCAAATAGCACTAACATATGGTATATTATAGAAGCGTTCTGGACACTGTCGTCTGTATGCTCGTCACCCTCTATATTCCCTGCAGGGTAGGATCAATTCCATGTCATTTCCAGTCAATTCAGGAAGTACAACGATTCCAATTGTAATTATCTTCCAATACTTTTCGATGAGGAACAATTGGAATTGGAATTTGGTTTACTTTCTGAATTGACTAGAATTTAAATGGAATTGACCCCAACCCTGATTCCCTCTATTCAATATAATATGCAGGGGTCCAATACATGTCATGGAAAACTGACATTGCTGTAGTGGTTGGAAACGCCTCTCTGTGCTCTTGTTTTGAGAGACAGACATCCTGTGGAATAATAGAGAGCATGGCTAGAAATGTGCCATGTGGGAGATGACAGGAAGTGGGCCCGTTCCACTGCTGGACAAATAGGATTTAATCTCTCTCGCCAATTAGTCCATCAGTTCAATGCCAGATCAGATTATATCCACCAAAGTTATTTAATATCATTGTCATCGACTAGGCATGAGTTTGAATTCTAACAAGGTATAAATGTTAGTACTTTTGAATAGTGCATGCATGACATGGCCAGTCTCTTTGAGATAGAAATGTAATTACATGCTAGCTATATGTTTACAGTCCATGTTCTGAAATGTTGTCTTTGCACTGTCAAATGCAAGTACCACACATGAAGTACCTGTCAGAAAAAATACATCTATTTTATGTTCTATTTAATATTCTATTTTATTCTATTTCAAATCAAATCAAATTGCATTTGTCACATACACATATTGTTAACGCAGGTGCAGCAAAATGCTTATGTTTCTAGCTCCAACAGTGCAGTAATACCGAACAATACAAAACAATACACACATCCAAAAAAGAAAAGGAAAGAAATGAAGAACTATCAGAATGTTGTATTTCATGTTCTATCTGTGTACAGACCCAGCCTCCAGCACGGACATTCTATGCCACATGATGCCCTTCTACAGTTATGATGTTCCCCACACGTGTGGTCCCGACCCCAAGATCTGCTGCCAGTTTGACTTCAAAAGACTTCCTGGTGGGCGGGTCAGCTGTCCCTGGAGGGTCCCCCCTCAGCCAATCACGGATGGAAACGTACAACAGAGGTGACCAATTACATAGAAATGGATTGAGAATGATATACTGTATTATTATAATAATAATAATAATCTATAACCACTGGACTTGGCTGTGAAATACAAAATTCAAATTACAAAATCTTTATTGTCCCATTGGATTTACTTGGGGCAGGAAATTGTCTTTGGCTTGAGGCTCACAGTAAAAAAAAAAAAAGTATTTCCTCTCCCTGGTACAGAACATTTTTTACAAACACTGGTTTATGTGGTAGACAGACAGTCCACATTCTCTCCATGTTGATGGTTTTATGGTGTCCTCAGTGTGAGGGTGTTATAGACAAGGATCAAACACGTTGTGTGAACAAGATAAGACATTGACGCCACTGTAGGATAATCTGTTGTGCTAATAGGAATTTCAGATGGCGTCTGTTTTTCTAACAGAAGGCTCTGATGATAATTGGACTTTCTGATTCAGTAGCAAATCCAAGAGGAACTTGTTTGCACCCAGTGTTCCCTTGGTGTCTGATTGCACAACATGGCCCTAACAGATAGCGGCAGATGGACAAGGGTTGGACTAGAGAATAGGCATTGAAAGTCTAAAAAGTAATATATGGAAATACACAAGCAACTCCTTTCCACATACA
Source organism: Oncorhynchus keta (assembly GCF_023373465.1). Lineage (NCBI taxonomy): Eukaryota > Metazoa > Chordata > Actinopteri > Salmoniformes > Salmonidae > Oncorhynchus > Oncorhynchus keta. Next base: position 40,781,937 of record NC_068432.1, read on the forward strand.
CACACACACACACACACACACACACACACACACACACACACACACACACACACACACACACACACACACACACACACACACACATATGCATTTTTGTTGACAATTACAGCTTAATATGTCATGAAAAATTGTGACTCCGTTGTAGTAAGTCAACTCTTTTTCCCCAAATCCCAAGGGTTCAGATGCTGCTGGACCAGTACAGGAAGAAGTCCAAGCTGTTCCGAACCAAGGTGGTGATGGTCCCCCTGGGGGACGACTTCCGCTATGCAGAGGCCTTGGAGTGGGACCAGCAGTTCCAGAACTACCAGAAGCTCTTTGACTACATGAACTCTCATCCAGAACTACACGTCAAGGTCTGACTTGTGACTTGGGTGTAAGGTTTTGATGCAGCGCATAATTGGAATGACTGATGCCCGATAGTGTAATGGTGTGTTTCGTTGGCTCCCTAATTCCTGCCCTTCTTGATTTTTTTGTGTGTGTCCAGCTATTGCAATGGAACACTGCTCTCAATAAAGCAGAAAAGTAAACTACCCTGCAGCATTGATAGATCTATTTTCAGTTTGCCTCTCAGGTACTCTATCATAAACCTGCTTTATATTCCAACTGACCTATTCTGTTCTAGGCTCAGTTCGGCACCATCACGGATTACTTCAACGCTCTTCGTAAATCGGCCATAGACCCCGGTCACGCTAGTGCTTCTTTACCAGTGGTCAGCGGCGACTTCTTTACCTACGCAGACCGAGATGACCATTACTGGAGCGGCTACTTCACCTCCCGACCCTTCTACAAACGCCTAGACCGCATGCTGGAGTCACACCTCAGGTAGAAGCACATGCAGTTCCTTTTCTGCAACTTATTTGTCCTTGTTTATTTCTTATTTCTCATTTTCCTATTTGCAACTTATTTTTACATTTCAGTAATCATCCAACACAGATGACATTTCTTTTGTTACAATGAGTACAGTTTCAACATAGAAAAGTGAATCACCTTCAGCACCGGATTGCATGTCTGGTTAAGGTTGCAGGGTACACGAGGGAATTACAATTCAGCTGTCAATTGGCCAAACAACAGACCAGACATCATAGATGATTTATTTATCTAGACTAGAGTTGTTGCTGGGAAACAGCCAAACCACAAGGCTTGGTCTATCTAGAACTAAAGTATGCTAATATATATGTTTATATGCCATATATACAGTTGAAGTCAGAAGTTTACATACACCTTAGCCAAAGACCCATGAGCTGAAAGAAATAAAAGCTGAAATAAGTCATTCTCTCTATTATCATTCTGACATTTCACATTCTAGAAATAAAGTGGTGATCCTAACTGACCTAAAACAGGGAATTTTTACTGTCTTTGGCTAAGGTGTATGTAAACCAAGCCAAGGCTTTCGACTCTGTCAATCACCATATTCTTATCGGCAGACTCAGTAGCCTCGGTTTTTCGGATGACTGCCTTGCCTGGTTCACCAATTACTTTGCAGACAGAGTTCAGTGTGTCAAATCGGAGGGCATGTTGTCCGGTCCTCTGGCAGTCTCTATGGGGGTGCCACAGGGTTCAATTCTCGGGCCGGCTCTTTTCTCTGTATATATCAATGATGTTGCTCTTGCTGCGGGCGATTCCCTGATCCACCTCTACGCAGACGACACCATTGTATACACTTTCGGCCCATCATTGGACACTGTGCTATCTAACCTCCAATCGAGCTTCAATGCCATACAACACTCCTTCCGTGGCCTCCAACTGCTCTTAAACGCTAGTAAAACCAAATACATGCTTTTCAACCGATCGCTGCCTGCACCCGCATGCCCGACTAGCATCACCACACTGGATGGTTCCGACCTTGAATATGTGGACACCTATAAGTACCTAGGTGTCTGGCTAGACTGCAAACTCTCCTTCCAGACCCATATCAAACATCTCCAATCGAAAATCAAATCAAGAATCGGCTTTCTATTCCACAACAAAGCCTCCTTCACTCACGCTGCCAAGCTTACTCTAGTAAAACTGACTATCCTACCGATCCTCGACTTCGGCGACGTCATCTACAAAATTGCTTCCAACACTCTTCTCAGCAAACTGGATGCAGTTTATCACAGTGCCATCCGTTTTGTCACTAAAGCACCTTATACTACCCACCACTGCGACTTGTATGCTCTAGTCGGCTGGCCCTCGCTACATATTCGTCGCCAGACCCACTGGCTCCAGGTCATCTACAAGGCCATGCTAGGCAAAGCTCCGCCTTATCTCAGCTCACTGGTCACGATGGCAACACCCATCCGTAGCATGCGCTCCAGCAGGTGTATCTCATTGATCATCCCTAAAGCCAACACCTCATTCGGCCGCCTTTCGTTCCAGTACTCTGCTGCCTGTGACTGGAACGAATTGCAAAAATCGCTGAAGTTGGAGACTTTTATCTCCCTCACCAACTTCAAACATCAGCTAGCTGAGCAGCTAACCGATCGCTGCAGCTGTACATAATGTATTGGTAAATTGGCACACCCATTTTCACCTACCTCATCCCCACAGTTTTTATTTATTTACTTTTCTGCTCTTTTGCACACCAATATCTCTACCTGTACATGATCATCTGGTCATTTATCACTCCAGTGTTAATCTGCAATATTGTAATTATTCGCCTACCTCCTCATGTCTTTTGCACACATTGTATATAGACTCCCCTTTTTCTCTGTGTTACTGACTTGTTAATTGTTTACTCCATGTGTAACTCTGTGTTGTCTGTTCACACTGCTATGCTTTATCTTGGCCAGGTCGCAGTTGCAAATGAGAACCTGTTCTCAACTAGCCTACCTGGTTAAATAAAGGTGAAATAAAATAAAATTTAAATAAACTTCCGACTTCAACTGTATATATGGCATATAAACATATATATTAGCATACTTTAGTTCTAGATAGACCAAGCCTTGTGGTTTGGCTGTTTCCCAGCAACAACTCTAGTCTAGATAAATAAATCATCTATGATGTCTGGTCTGTTGTTTGGCCAATTGACAGCTGAATTGTAATTCCCTCGTAGGGAAAGGTGTCCCTCCGCTGACCACTGGTAAAGAGGCACTAGCGTGACCGGGGTCTATGGACGATTTACGAAGAGCATTGAAGTAATCCGTGATGGCCTCCTTGCTCGCACACGCTTTTTCAGTTCTGCCCACAAATGTTCTATAGGATTGAGGTCAGGGCTTTGTGATGGCCACTCCAATACCTTGACTTTGTTGTCCTTAAGACATTTTGCCACAACTTTGAAGTATGCTTGTGGTCATTGTCCATTTGGAAGACCCATTTACGACCAAGCCTTAACTTCCAGACTGATGTCTTGAGATGTTGCTTCAATATATCCACATAAATTTCCATCCTCGTGATGCTATCTATTTTGTGAAGTGCACCAGAAAAGTAAACTACCCTGCAGCATTGATAGATCTATTTTCAGTTTGCCTCTCAGGTACTCTATCATAAACCTGCTTTATATTCCAACTGACGTATTCTGTTCTAGGCTCAGTTCGGCACCATCACGGATTACTTCAATGCTCTTCGTAAATCGTCCATAGACCCCGGTCACGCTAGTGCCTCTTTACCAGTGGTCAGCGGAGGGACACCTTTCCCTACGAGGGAATTCCAATTCAGCTGTCAATTGGCCAAACAACAGGCCAAGCAACATAGATTAATATTACACTTTTTTTGGTTACGACATGATTCCATATGTATTATTTCATAGTTGTGATGCCTTCACTATTATTCTACAATGTAGAACATAGTAAAAATAAAGAAAAACTTTTGAACAAGTAAGTGTTCTAAAACTTTTGACCGGTAGTGTATGTTGTTTAAGATAAGGGAGGACACTTTTTTTATGAGCATTGCCTTATTTCTGTTACCGCATATTGGTTGGTCCAGGCTGTATCACATCCGGCCATGATTGGGAGTCCCATAGGGCGGCGCACATTTGGTTCAGCGTCGCCCGGGTTTGGCTGGGGTAGGACGTCATTGTAAATAAGAATTTGTTCTTAACTGACTTTCCTAGTTAAATAAAGATTACATTTAAAAAAACATTTGAAAAAATTATAATGACTGTCATTCATATTCCATTCACCAAGCTCAATGTAACGTTGATATGTTTAGCGTACCTCATGATACTCATGAAGTTGCTCCAACCTAGCTTACGAATGACAGTACATACACTACATGGCCAAAAGTATGTGGACACTTGCTTGTCAAACATCTCATTAGAAGGTCATGGGAATTAATACGGAGTTGGTCCCTCCTTTAGTGCTATAACAACCTCCATTCTTCTGGGAAGGTTTTCCACTAGAGCAGGTATTCCCAAACTGGGGGTACGCACAATGCCGTCGGGATACACCAAATAAAAATGTGATTCACATTTTTTTTTTTTTTTTTTTGTAATCTTCACATTTTCAAACAGTCCATTGATATTTTCCAACGCGGTTATACATTTGGGTGAGTTTTTTTCTCTCACCTGAGGAGCCTCGTTTCACTGCCAAAAATAAAATTGAACCATCTCGTGTTCAACGAAATAACAACATTATGTCAAATACAGGTAGCCTCGTCAAATAATTAATATCCAATCACGTTAAGTGTTACTCTCTCACGGGAATTCCACTAACGGTCCGTATGTAGCCAAACGTAGCTGCTGTGCATTCCGCTTGCTCTAAAATGTATAAATGGTTAAAAAAAAGCAAGGCCCGTGTCCAAACTGTGTCAGTAGTACGTCTACTCCCAGCAGTATGACACCTGCACCTGTCGACGACACAAGTTGTTCTGCTTCCACGAGCACATCCCATGCTAGCATCAGTAATTTTACATTTGTCTTTAACCCAGCTAGCATAGACAGTGACAGTTGTGAATCTGATGCAGCCGAAGAGCTACTGCCCCCTTACCTGGGAAAGCACTGAACAACAGACAGAGACGTTGGACCATCGAAGAGGCGCAAATAAGATGAGAACTACATTGATTTGTCATTCACTTATATAGGTAACAGTGCCTTTCCTCAGCCACAGTGTGTTATATGTGCAAAAGCACAACTCAACGAAACCTTCACTTTTGCGTAGACATTTAGAAACAAAACATGGCAATTTGAAAAATAAGCCACAGGAGGTTTTTGAGCGAGAATTAAGACGACTTTTGAGTAGTAAGACATGCATGAAAGCAACAGATACCATTAATAAGAAGGGGCTAGAAGCGTTTTACATGATGAGCTACCGAGTGGCTAGGACAGGCAAGCATCATACTATTGTGGAGGACTTAAATCTTCCTGCTGCAGCGGATATGGCTGGGACAATGTTGCGAGAAAAGGCCCGAAAAACAATACAGACAATGCCTTCATCAAACAACACTGTTTCAGCCTCCCGAGTGACCCAGTTGTCTAAGCCACTGGATCGCAGTGCTAGCTGTGCCACTAGAGATTCTGAGTTCATGTCCAGGCTCTGTCGCAGTCGACTGCGACCGGGGGACCCATGGGGCGTCGCGCAATTGACCCAGCGTCGTCCAGGTTAGGGGAGGGTTTGGCCGGCAGGGATGTCCTTGTCCCATCGCACACTAGCAACTTCTGTGGCGGGCCGGGGGAACGCTGACATGGTCACCAGGTGTACAGTGTTTCCTCTGACACATTGGTGCGGCTGGCTTCCGGGTTAATTGGGCATTGTGTGGCTTGGTTAGGTTGTGTTTCAGAGGACACACGGCTCTCGACCTTCGCCTCTCCTGAGTCTGTACGGGAGTTGCAATGATGAGACACGACTGTAACTATCAATTGGATACCATGAAAATGGGGTTAAAAAAATCACTGTTTCACGTTGTGTCAGTGCCAAGAGATGATTTGAAACAAGTACTGTTTCGTATACAAGCCAGTGAATTCTATGCATTACAGCTGGATGAGTCAACAGACGTGTCGGGCCTGGCACACCTCCTGGTATATATCCGTTACGTTTATGGGTTAATTAAGGAAGACCTCTTCTGCAAACCACTGAAAACCAGGACAACATGAGAAGATAGTTTTAAAGTACTGGACAGCTTTGCGACGTCACCACTTGAGTACACTGCAGCATCCACCAGGAGGCTCTTGCAGCCAAATCAAGCAGCAGCTGATATCTCAAAGTGCTGTACAGAAACCCAGCCGAAAACCCCAAACAGCAAGCAATGCAGGTGTAGAAGCACAGTGGCTCCCTAGAAAGGCCAAAACCTAGGAAGAAACCTAGAGAGGAACCAGGCTATGTGGGGTGGCCAGTCCTATTCTGGCTGTGCCGGGTGGAGATTATAACAGAACATGGCCAAGATGCTCAAATGTTCATAAATGACCAGCATGGTTAAATAATAATAAGGCAGAACAGTTGAAACTGGAGCAGCAGCACGGCCAGGTGGACTGGGGACAGCAATGAGTCATCATGTCAGGTAGTCCTGAGGCATGGTCCTAGGGCTCAGGTCCTCTGAGAGAGAGAAAGAAAGAGAGAATTAGAGAGAGCACACTTAGATTCACACAGGACACCGAATAGGACAGGAGAAGTACTCCAGATATAACAAACTGACCCTAGCCCCCCGACACATAAACTACTGCAGCATAAATACTGGAGGCTGAGACAGGAGGGGTCAGGAGACACTGTGGCCCCATCCGAGGACACCCCCGGACAGGGCCAAACAGGAAGGATATAACCCCACCCACTTTGCCAAAGCACAGCCCCCACACCACTCGAGGGATATCTTCAACCACCAACTTACCATCCTGGGACAAGGCCGAGTATAGCCCACAAAGATCTCCGCCACGGCACAACCCAAGGGGGGGCGCCAACCCAGACAGGAAGATCACAACAGTGACTCAAGCCACTCAAGTGACGCACCCCTCCTAGGGACGGTATGAAAGAGCCCCAGTAAGCCAGTGACTCAGCCCCTGTAATAGGGTTAGAGGCAGAGAATCCCAGTGGAAAGAGGGGAACCGGCCAGGCAGAGACAGCAAGGGCGGTTCGTTGCTCCAGAGCCTTTCCGCTCACCTTCCCACTCCTAGGCCAGACTACACTCAATCATATGACCCACTGAAGAGATGAGTCTTCAGTAAAGACTTAAAGGTTGAGACCGAGTTTGCGTCTCTTACATGGGTAGGCAGACCATTCCATAAAAATGGAGCTCTATAGGAGAAATCCCTGCCTCCAGCTGTTTGCTTAGACATTCTAGGGACAATTAGGAGGCCTGTGTCTTGTGACCGTAGCGTACGTGTAGGTATGTACGGCAGGACCAAATCAGAGAGATAGGTAGGAGCAAGCCCATGTAATGCTTTGTAGGTTAGCAGTAAAACCTTGAAATCAGCCCTTGCCTTGACAGGAAGCCAGTGTAGGGAGGCTAGCACTGGAGTAATATGATCACATTTTTTGGTTCTAATCAGGATTCTAGCAGCCGTATTTAGCACTAACTGAAGTTTATTTAGTGCTTTATCCGGGTAGCCGAAAAGTAGAGCATTGCAGTAGTCTAACCTAGAAGCCAAGAGAATGCCTGACAGGTCGAAAGACGTGTTGGACACTATAGTGAAAATGGTTAACTTTGTTTAAGCAAGGCCCCTGAACTCTCATGTATTTTATGCACTATGCAATGATATGGGCAGCGACCATGTAACGCTTTTACAACATACAGAAGTGAGCTGGTTATCAAGGGGAAAAGTATTGACACGTTGTTTTTATAATTGAGAGACGAGCTTAAAGTTTTCTTCATTGACCATCATTTTCACTTGTCTGACCGTTTGCATGATGATGAGTTTCTCACACAACTGGCCTGTCTGGGTGATGTTTTTCTCACCTGAATGATCTGAACCTAGGATTACAGGGACTCTCCACGACTATATTCAATGTGCGGGACAAAATTGAGGCTATGATTAAGACGTTGGAGCTCTTCTCTGTCTACATTATTAAGGACAAGACACAGGTCTTTCCATCATTGTTTGATTTTTTGTGTGCAAATGAACTCAAGTTTACGAACAATGTCAAATGTGATATAGCGAATCACTTGAGTGAGTTGGGTGCACAATTACGCAGGTACTTTTCCGAAACTGATGACACAAACAACTGGATTCGTTATCCCTTTCATGCCCTACCTCCAGTCCACTTAACAAGAGAGCCTCATCAAAATTGCAACAAGCGGTTCTGTGAAAATGGAATTTAATCAGAAGCCACTGCCAGATTTCTGGATAGGGCTGTGCTCAGAGTTTCTTGCCTTGGCAAATCACGCTGTTAAGACACTGATGCCCTTTGCAACCACGTACCTATGTGAGAGTGGCTTCTCGGCCCTCGCTAGCATGAAAACTAAATACAGACCGTGTGTGGAAAATGATTTAAGACTGAGACTCCCGCCAATACAACCCAACATTGTAGAGTTATGTGCATCCTGTCAAGCATGTCCTTCTCATTAATTCACCATTTTTAAAGTTATATTTGTAAGATGGCTGAATAAAGAGCAAAATTATTGATAATTATTATATTATTATTTGTGCCCTGTCCTATAAGAGCTCTTTGTCACTTCCCACGAGCTGGGTTTTGACAAAAACTCACACTCATTCTTATGTTTAATAAATGTTTTGTATAGTGTGTGTGTGGCAGGCTTACATTGATGGCAAAAAACAACATTTGACAGTGCGCTGACCCTGGTACTAGAGGGGTATGCAGCTGGACGTTGAATGTTTGAAAGGTTACGGGACTATAACAAGTTTGGGAACCACTGCACTAGAGCATTAGTGAGATTGGGCACTGATGTTAGCTGACTAGGCCTGGCTCGCAGTTAGCGTTCAAACTCATTCAATGGTGTTCGATGGGGTTGAGGTCAGGGCTCTGTGCAGGCCAGTCAAGTTCTTCCATACCTGATCTTGACACACATTTTCTGTATTGACCTCAATTTGTGCAGGGGGCATTGCCATGCTGAAACAGGACAGAGCCTTCTCCAAACTGTTGCCACAAAGTTGAAAGCACAGAATTGTCTAGAATATCATTGTATGCTGTAGCGTCTAGCCGGAACCATGAAAAACAGCCCCAGACCATTTTTTGTTCTCCACCAAACTTTACAGTTGGCACAATGCATTTGGGCAGGTAGCTTCAGCACTTGTCGGTCCCATTCTGTGAGCTTGTGTGGCCTACTACTTCACAGCTGAGCCGTTGTTGCTCCTAGACATTTTCACTTCACAATAACAACAATAACACAATAACATCCTATGACGGTGCCACGTTCAAAGTCACTGAGCTCTTCAGTACAGGCCATTCTACTGCCAATGTTTGTCAATGAAGATTACATAGGTGTGCTTGATTTTATACACCTGTCAGCAATGGATGTGACTGAAATAGCCGAATTCACTAATTTGAACGGGGGTCCTACATACTTTTGGCCAAGTAGTGTATGTGCACAGGTCGAGAGAAATGTGACAAGACATTGACACAATCAATACTGTCTTGCACAATCTTACCTGCATCTAGCTGATCTAGGGTGTAATAATTAGTCTAACAGTTGCAAACGAGAGTTTCTTTTGGACAAATTCATGTATGTTTATCCCCGTTTTGTTCCATTTAAGATTTTTTTTAAACAACAGAATTAACGGAATGAATACACCCCTGATCATACGCAAAGACAGTTCATAGCAGCCACATTCAAACAGCATGATCCTTTTGATCGTTGGATAATTCCTTCTCGCATCTACGCGTTCTCCTCCTCTCACCTTTTCCTTTCGCTTGTGGACTTCAGTGCACAACACATCAGTTGTCTGTAACCAGGCAAAAAAAACTTTCCAAGCCAAATCTTCATATCATAAACACTAACCGCTACACAAAGCCTACATCGTGGTAACCATATTAGTTAACGTCAAGTCAACATAGCTACCCGAACTAAAGTGTTCGTAACCCCGCTACAATCATGCAGTACAGTGTACTGTTAGCAAGCAGTTTAGCAGTTTCACCAGCGGGCTCTGGTGGCAATAAATTCATTCAACCAAGAGCTTACCTTGACTTGGAATAGTTCCCGTGTTGGATAGCCATAGCCAGCTAGGTAACATTACATCTCTCTCTGTTGGAGTAGGCTAAACTCTCTAGCTGCATTTGCTCAGTAAATAAGTGAAAGTGAAAAAAATCCGAAATATAGCTCGCTCTCTCTCTCTCACGCGTGCTTCTCCTTAATTTTTGAATAAAATAATTAGTTCAAAACTGTTCGGCTATTGTCTTTCTCTCTCTTTGAGTCAACTACTCACCCCATTTTATGCACTGCAGTGATAGCTAGCTGTAGCTTATGCTTTCAGTACTAGATTCATTCTCTGATCCTTTGATTGGGTGGACAACATGTCAGTTCATGCTGCAAGAGCTCTGATAGGCCTGGAGAACGTCCTCCGGAAGTTGTCATAATTACTGTTTAAGTCTATGGAAGGGAGTGAGATCCACGAGCCTCCAAGGTTTTTTATTGAAGTCATAAAATAAAATAGATCAGATATACAGTGTTGCCCATTATCAGCAACCATCACACCTATGTTCCAATGGTACGTTGTGTTAGCTAATCTAAGTTTATGTCACGTTCTGACCTTTATTTCCTGTGTTTTGTATTTAGTTAGTATGGTCAGGGCGTGAGTTGGGTGGGCAGTCTATGTTTGTTTTTCTATGATTTGGGTATTTCTATGTTTCGGCCTAGTATGGTTCTCAATCAGAGGCAGGTGTCATTAGTTGTCTCTGATTGAGAATCATACTTAGGTAGCCTGGGTTTCACTGTGTGTTTGTGGGTGATTGTTCCTGTCTCTGTCTTTGCACCAGATAGGACTGTTTTGAGTTTTCACATTTCTTGTTTTTTGTAGTCAGTTGTTCATGTGTACCTTAACGTATTAAAAAGAACCATGGACAATTACCACGCCGCGTATTGGTCCTCTGATCCGTTTATAAGGAAATTCATTACAGTTTATAATTTTAAAAGGCTAATTGATCATTAGAAAACCATTTTGCAATTATGTTAGCACAGCTGAAAACTGTTCTGATTAAAGAATTAATAAAACTGGCCTTCTTTAGACAAGTTGAGTATCTGGAGCGTCAGCATTTGTGGGTTCAATTACAGGCTCAAAATGTCCAGAAACAAAGAACTTTCTTCTGAAACTCGTCAGTCTATTCTTGTTCTGAGAAATTAAGGCTATTCCATGCGACAAATTGCCAGGAATATGAAGATCTCATATAACGTTGTGTACTACTCCCTTCACAGAACAGCGCAAACTGGCTCTGACCAGAATAGAAAGTGGGAGGCTCCGGTGCACAACTGAGCAAGAGGACAAGTACACTAGAGTGTCTAGTTTTAGAAACAGACGCCTCACAAGTCCTCAACAGGCAGCTTCATTAAATAGTACCCGCAAAATACCCGTCTCAACGTCAACAGTGACGAGGTGACTCCAGGATGCTGGCCTTCTAGCCAGAGTTCCTCTGTCCAGTGTCTGTGTTATTTTGCCCATCTTCATCTTTTCTTTTCATTGGCCAATCTGAGATATGGCTTTTTCTTTGCAACTCTGCAGCAATGCTCCCCATCCTACCTGACAGAGCTTGAGCGGATCTGTATAGAAGAATGGGAGAAACTCCCCAAATACAGGTGTGCCCAGCTTGTGGCGTCATACCCAAGAAGACTTGAGGCTGTAATCACTGCCAAAGGTGCTTCAACCAAGTACCGAGTAAAGGGTCTGAATACTTATGTAAATGTCATGAATCAGTGTAGATGAAGAAGAGGAGACAGGTTAAAGAAGGATGTTTAAGCCTTGAGACAATTTAGACATGGATTGTGTGTGTGCCATTCAGAGGATGAATGAGCAAGACAAAATATTTAAGTGCCTTTGAATGGTGTATGGTAGTAGGTGCCAGGCACACCGGTTTGTGTGCGTCAAGAACTGCAACGCTGCTGGGGTTTTCACAGTTTCCTGTGTCTATCAAGAGTGATCCAGCCAACTTGACACAACTATGTGAAGCAATGGAGCTAACATGGAACATGGGCCATCATCCATGTGGAACGCTTTCCACATTTTGTTGTGTTACGGCCTGAATTTAAAATTGATTACATGTTGATGCTGTGTCACTGATCTCGACATACCCCACGATGTCAAAGTGGAATAATGTTTTTAAATTATATTTTTTTGTAATTAATTAAACATGAAAAGCTGAAATGTCTCGAGTCAATACGTATTCAATCCCTTTTTTATGGCAATTCCAACACAACACATCACTGAGTACCACTCTTCATATTATCAAGCATGTTGGTGGCTGCATCATGTTATGAGTATGCTTGTCATCAGCAAGGACTAAGGAGTTTTTTTAGGATGAAAAGAAAAAGGAATAGAGCTAAGCACAGGCACTGGGAGACAAATTCACCTTTAAGTAGGACAATAACCTAAAACACAAGGCCAAATATACACTTGAGTTACTTACCAAGAACACATTGATTGTTCTTGAGTAGCCTAGTTACAGTTTTGACTTAAAATCGGCTTGAAAATCTATAGCAAGACTTGAAAATGGCTGTCTAGCAATGACCAACAACCAATTTGACTGAGGTTGAATATTTTTTTCATAATAATGTGCAAATATTGTTCAATATAGGTTTGCAAAACTCTTAGAGACTTACCCAGAAAGACTCACAGCTGTAATTGCCGATAAAGGTGATTCTAACATGTATTGACTCAAGGGGATGAATACTTATCTAATAAAAATATATTAGTGTTTTATTTTCCTTTAATTTAAAAAAAGGTGACATTTTTCTTCCAATAGGACATTACACAGGATTGTATAGATTGTTGTATTTAAACAAATGAATTACAAAAATTCAATCCATTATAAATGGAGTAATGGGTAAGTAATGGGTTGTGTTTACTTTCTGAAAGCACTGTATATGCTAATAAGTGAATTAAACAAATGCAAATGTAAATTAACAATTGCTTTAATTGCTTCATTTTTTGTGTGTAGAAGAACAAGCTGTAGGATGAAAAATAGCTGCGTTTTGGCACGGGTACAGCCGACTAGCCCTAGCTAACGCTACCTAGCTAACACTATCTTACAAATCGATACTTGGAGTCAAAATATCGATAAAATATAGTCCAAAATAATGTTGCGATATGTAACTTACCTCCCCCCAATACTGCTGTCACCTTGCCGGAGGGTGTTAACCCCCAGCAGGTGCAACCAAGCCAGACAGGTTGAAGGGTAGGAGGCAGACCAAGCAGTCTCTGGCCCTGCAGGTTGGGGGTTGTGCATGGGGCTAACTCCCCCACCACATAAACAATAACTTGCTACAGAAACCTTTACTAAAGAAAGAAACAGACTGGATCAAAGGCAATGACCCAGGGGATATCTTCTCTCTCCCGTGACTGAAGGATAAAGGCTAGTGCTAACTTAAAAGGCATTCAAGTCAAGTCTGTCTGGTCAGTGTTTGAGGTTATTAGATGGTGGACCATTAGATTGGCTTTTATTTCTTGCTTCATCAACTGTAAAACACTTTGGAGTGAGAAGACCAAACTTGAATATTTTATTGGATCGATACTTCAACATTCATCAATACGCAGGAGTAGTTGATGAGAAACATTTCATAAAAAATGTAAATGAAAGTTTTTAACAATCCTATTATTTTAATCAAGCCTTTCTAATCAGGCCCAGTTGGAGATGTGGTTCTTATTCAAGGTTAATTTATGGTCTATCTCAGTTGCTTCAAATGTAAAAATAACAATTATCTGTTTAATGCACAGTGGATTAGTTTCATCATGTCTTTGATTGGGTTACAGTATTCTTTATTTGGATTCCCGTGAACTGACACCTTGGCAACCGCTAGTCTTCCTGGTATCTTCTAGTCAAGTGTTTCTTCTACAACTAAAAGTACCAGGTACCCAAACTTCTGGCCAAAGTTTTGCTACTCTCTACTGACACGGTGTTTACACCTGTATTCTCAGCAGGTATTGATTTCCTTTGTTTTGACTGTTCAGATAAAGGCATAATCTTACTGGATCCCTGGTGTGAGACAGTCAAGGTGGTCAGTGCAGGAACTAAGCACACAGAGATGACTGTGGATAAGAGGTCTGTCTGTCTGTCTGTCTGTCTGTCTGTCTGTCTATCTCCCTGTGAGCCCCCACAGACAAAGCCCTCATTACAGACCAACCTCCAGACCCCCCACATACACATATCATCTCACACACCATTACCCAGAGCAGAGAAATACCAAGTGAGAAAAGTTCCAGCAGGGAAATACCATGCGAGAAAAGTTTCAGCAGAGAAAGAGTTTAAGTCCATTTGAACTTTGAATCTGTTCTGTCCTGCTGAGGTCTCAAGATTGTCTAAGCGTCTATTGTTATGCTTGAACTTCATAACAGAAAGGAGTTTATGTTAGATTCAGTATACCAACAGATACTGTATGGATGGATTCGTGCATTGTCTTCAAACACATGACTGTATTTGCATTTGATGGTGTCTAAATATAGGGAGGGAAATGGGTAATCACAACAAAGTCGTTAAATTAGTCTTAGTACTCAACCGGTGACTGCTTTCAAGCTGCAAACAAGACTGTGCACAGTATGTGTATAGATGTAGGTCTGCCTGCTCTCCTCTTCAATTCTCTTAAAGAGTTGTTCCCTTCAAAGTCATTGTCTTGTTCTGTAAATATGTCTTTCTCTGTGAAAGGAGGCAGCACTATTGGCTTTGTACATGGTATGTTTGGGTCAGTCGCCTCAGTCTATTATTTTATGTGACAAGCTCTCAAGATGTAGTCAGTGCATTGAAATCCTAGGGCTCCCCAGTCCTGTTCTTGTTCAAAGACTTAGAGATAGGTAAATGATTGTCCTTAGATTGATCAAATATTTTGGTTTTCGCGTTAAAACATGATTTTCTTAGAGATCTACCACAAACAAGAGGTGTTGCTCTGCCATTGTCAATCTAGAACAATCTAGATGGACACAGTTAGACACATAGGACATAGTACGGTGATCAAGATGCACAATCAAATATCGAGAGAAAAAGCAGTAAACAAGTTACACAGCAGTAAAAAACTGGCCTATGACTTTGAGTGCTTACATTGATTCTCTCAGTTCCATCCCTCAGCTCTATAAACAAGTGGCAGGGCTTCCACTGGGCTGAAACAATCTCAGAATTATAAATTGTAACACTGGTTGTCTCTGATTCCCTGATAGCAACTAACAGTTAGTTTCACAAGGCTGGAGCAGTTTAAGAAAAGCCTCATCTGCCAGCTGTTTTCCTTGATACTTTAGGGATAATGAGAAAATCTCTATTTTGTGAGACGAGCAGCTAATTTTTCATTGCTGTAGCTCGGGGATTAAATGGGTTCAATAACACAAGCTGAGACTCTGATTGCAAACAAATACTGGAGATTTCCAACTGTAGTCAATTTGGAGTACTTTACTTATCTCTTGGTCTGTGATGAACCCCTATATCAACAACTATTTGTCAATTAGTGAACATGGGTCGTGTTCAGGACTGCACAATGTTTTGCAACAGTATTTTTTATTTTTTATTATTGGTCAAATTCAGATTCAAATGACATGGCATCTCACCGTTTAAAACATTTCAGACACAACCCATGTCTGTCTTTGTCTTGGTGCCATGGAAAGGAAAACTCACGTGAAGAAAATAACTATTCCCTTTGTCTGTCCTTCAGGGCAGCTGAGATCCTTTACTCCCTGACCCTGGCTAATATTCAGAGGTTTGGGAAGCTGAATGATTTCCCAGCTGTGGAGAACAACAGACAGCTCACTGAAGCCAGGAGGAACCTGGGCCTGTTCCAGCATCATGACGCCATCACAGGCACCAGCAAGGACATGGTAGTGATCGACTACGGTACCAGGTGTCACTCTGGTTTATGACTTTTATTTGTTTTCATCGTCTTATTTGATTGGGAGAGATGCAGTGTAGACATGGACACACTGATTAATCACGAGTTAAAGGGATTGCACTGACATGGTTTAGTGATTATACTGTATTCAGCGTTGGGACGTAGACATTGGTTGAATGAAAGTGAAACACTATTTGACTCGGAGCTTTGACTGCTTTCCTCTGGGCATTTACTAAAAACAATTCTCTCTTCTCAGGTTGTTTCATTCCATTTTGAATTTGAACCAAGTGATTGTCAACTCCGCTCACTGGCTGGTGTTAAAGGACAAAAGTGCATACAGTCACAATCCGTCAAAAGCCTTTCTTCAAATGGTGAATAAAAATAGCATTGGTGTTTTAATTTCGGTGTTGAAACAAGGGTGTTGGTTGTGCATAGCAACATTTTCAGATTAGTAGAGTGATTTTCAAAGGGTTGATGGTGGTGGTACAGGGAGTGAAGTGCATATGCAGTAACAACCTTTTGAAGTGTTTATTTACCATACTCTACCTTCGACAAAATCCCTCAAGCAGGCACAACATCAGGATTTTAATATGCAAATTGCCCCGGCAGGAAGTCAACATCAATTTTCAGAGAAATGTAACCTCTTCCACTTCGTTGTTTTGCTACAGCAGCTGAAAATATGCTTGATATGAATCTCACTCACCCCAACCTAATGAAATTTGTATTGGGAAGTGAATGAGCCTTAGACGCTTAAATAGCTTCTCAATTCCCAAAAGCGGCAGCCAATACCACAACAACAAAATTAAATACATTTTTCAAATGTGTCTCAAAGAATTGAAAATAGTCTGTGGACTGTGTGTTGGTGTAGCTACACCAGATGTGTTATTTTGCAAATCAACTCAATCTCATGCAAATTTCTCTCAGGATGACATCCAGCCTTCTCAAGATGCCCTGCCTCAAAAAAACGTTCTGAAAATCAGCTCACAGCCTAGGTATGTCGCTGTAAAAATATTACTCCCTTTTCCCTCACAACATTCTGGCTGATATTATGGCCCCTTATGACCCCACATTCCAAATATGTCTTAGAGAAGTATAGGAAGTTATAGTCTGGTCAGGTTGAACAGTTTTGTCTGGATATGTGTCTGTACTTTCAGACTTATCAGATCAAAACATTAGCAGCTTGTACCAACAGATCTTTTCCCCCCAGGTCTGTGGTCATCTACAACCCCACGGAGCAGGACCGCACGTCAGTGGTGACCGTGTACGTGAACACGCCCCACGTGTGTGTGATCACAGACCACGGTCACCCTGTCCCCGCTCAGGTTAGCGCGGTCTGGGATGACTCCACCACAGCTTCCACAGAGGCCTTCCAGGTATGAGTGTCTGTTACATTGTTTTGTTATCAATTATTTTTGTATATCCTTTATTTATCCAGGATAATTCCCTGCATCAATTGTTATTTTATTAAGCTTCAAATTCAGATACATTCATGAATGATAATATGAGTATCAGGTAGTATCAGGCAATATCAGGTAGTATCAGGCAGTATCAGGTAATATCAGGCAGTATCAGGTAATGTCAGGCAGTATCAGGTAATATCAGGCAGTATCAAGTAATGTCAGGCAGTATCAGGTAATGTCAGGCAGGCAGTATCAAGTATTAACACGCAGTATCAGGTAGTATCAACCAGTATCAGCTAATATCAGGCAGTATCAGGTAATATCTGGCTGTATCTGGCAGTATCAGGTAGTGAGGCAGGCAGTATCAGGTCATATCAGTCAGTATCATGCAGTTTCAGGTAGTATCAAGCCGTATAAAGCAGTATCAGGTAATATCAGGCAGTATCTGACAGTATCAGGTAATGTCAGGCAGGCAGTATCAGGTATTATCACCTAGTATCAGGTAGTATCTGGCAGTATTAGGTAGTAATGTAGGCTGTATCAGGTATTATCACACAGTATCAGGTCATATCAGGCAGTATCAGGCAGTATAAGGTAGTATCAGGCAGTATCAGGTAGTATCATGCATTATCAGGCAGTATCTGGCAGTATCAAGTAGTAAGGCAGGCAGCATCATGCAGTATCAGGTCATATCAGGCAGTAAGTATCAGGCAGTTTCAGGTAGTATCAAGCCTTTTCAAGCAGTATCAGGTAATATCAGGCAGTATCTGACAATAACTGTCAGTATCAGGTAGTAAGGCAGGTAGTATCAGGTATTATCAAGCGGTATCAGGTATTATCACGCAGTATCAGGTATTATCATGCAGTATCAGGTATTATCACGCAGTATCAGGTATTATCAAGCGTACACACACACACACACACACCACTCTCTCTCTCTCTCTCCCACAAATATACATACACACACCGATCCCAACTTTTAAACGTTAAGCACCAAACAGTATTTAAGGAGCACCAGAAATAAATAGATTGATGATGTAGTTTAGTTTTACATTAGATGAGTAGCAGACCCTTTTCCTTTCTTCCTGTGCCTATAAAATGTGCCTAGACCTACTGTCATTTACCAGATTGTTAGCTGAACAACGTTGTTTGTTATCAAACCAATAATTAGCGACCTGGGATTAGTTTAAAACAGACTGCGACATGGTTTGTGAAATTATATAAAATGTGCGTGAATCCCAATAGAAAGAAAAAAGGCATCTCTGGTAATATGGTGCTTTGTGTGATGTATTGTTGTCTCTACCTTCATGCCCTTTGTGCTGTTGTCTGTGGTTCTTTAGATCGGTAGGGCTGAAAAAGTTGGTAGTATCATATGAAACTGTACTACGGTATTCTAAAATGTTGGTATCATAAGTATCATGACGTTTTGGCACTGTGATATTAACGTGGTACCAGTATACTGTTCAACATTAGTATCAGGTAGTATCGGGCAGTATCAGGTTATTTGAGGCAGTATCAGGTAGTATCAGACAGTATCAGGTAGTATCAGTCCGTATCAGGCAGTATCAGGTAGTATCAGTCAGTATCAGGCAGGTAGTGGCAGGTAGTATCAGTCAGTATCAGTCAGTATCAGGCAGTATCAGGTAGTATCAGACAGTATCAGGTAGTATCAGTCCGTATCAGGCAGTATCATGTAGTATCAGTCAGTATCAGGCAGTATCGGTCAGTATCAGGCAGGTAGTGTCAGGCAGTATCGGTCAGTATCAGGCAGTATCAGGTAGTGTCAGGCAGTGTCAGGCAGGTAGTGTGGCAGTATCAGTCAGTATCAGGTAGTATCAGGCAGTATCAGACAGTGCCAGGCAGTATCAGTCAGTATCAGGCAGTATCGGGTAGTATCAGGTAGTATCAGGCAGGTAGTGTCAGGCAGTATCAGGTAGTGTCAGGCAGTATCAGGCAGTATTGGGTAGTATCAGGTAGTATCAGGCAGTATCAGGTAGTATCAGACAGTATTGGGTAGTATCAGGTAGTATCAGGTAGTATCAGGCAGTATCAGGTAGTATCAGGCAGTATCAGGTAGTATCAGGCAGTATTGGGTAGTATCAGGTAGGTAGTGTCAGGCAGTATCAGGTAGTATCAGGCAGTATTGGGTAGTATCAGGTAGGTAGTATCAGGCAGTATCAGGTAGTATCAGGCAGTATTGGGTAGTATCAGGTAGTATCAGGTAGTATCAGGCAGTATCAGGTAGTATCAGGCAGTATCAGGTAGTATCAGGCAGTATTGGGTAGTATCAGGTAGTATCAGGTAGTATCAGGTAGTATCAGGTAGTATCAGGCAGTATCAGGTAGTATCAGGCAGTATTGGGTAGTATCAGGTAGGTAGTGTCAGGCAGTATCAGGTAGTGTCAGGCAGTATTGGGTAGTATCAGGTAGTATCAGGTAGTATCAGGCAGTATCAGGTAGTATCAGGCAGTATCAGGTAGTATCAGGCAGTATTGGGTAGTATCAGGTAGTATCAGGTAGTATCAGGTAGTATCAGGCAGTATCAGGTAGTATCAGGCAGTATTGGGTAGTATCAGGTAGGTAGTGTCAGGCAGTATCAGGTAGTATCAGGCAGTATCAGGCAGTATTGGGTAGTGTCAGGTAGTTTCAGGCAGTATCAGCTAGTGTCAGGTAGTGTCAGGCAGTATCAGGTAGTGTCAGGCAGTGTCAGGCAGGTAGTGTCAGGCAGTATCAGGAAGGTAGTATCAGGTAGTGTCAGGCAGTATCAGGCAGGTAGTATCAGGTAGTGTCAGGCAGTATCAGGAAGGTAGTATCAGGTAGTGTCAGGCAGGTAGTGTCAGGCAGTATCAGGTAGTGTCATGCAGTGTCAGGAAGGCAGTATCAGGAAGGTAGTATCAAGTATTTGAGGCAGTATCAGGTAGTATCAGGCAGTATCAGGTAGTATCAGACAGTATCAGTCAGTACCGGGCAGTATCAGGTAGTATCAGGCAGGTAGTGTCAGGCAGGTAGTGTCAGGGAGTATCAGGCAGGTAATGTCAGGCAGTATCAGGTAGTGTCAGGCAGGTATTGTCAGGCAGTATCAGGTAGTGTCAGGCAGTATCAGGAAGGTAGTATCAGGTAGTATCAGGCAGGTAGTGTCAGGCAGTATCAGGCAGGTAGTGTCAGGCAGTATCAGGTAGTGTCAGGCAGTATCAGGCAGGTAATGTCAGGCAGTATCAGGTAGTATCAGGCAGGTAATGTCAGGCAGTATCAGGTAGTGTCAGACAGGTAGTGTCAGACAGTATCAGGCAGGTAGTGTCAGGCAGTATCAGGTAGTGTCAGGCAGTATCAGGTAGTGTCTGGCAGTATCAGGAAGGTAGTATCAGGAAGTATCAGGCAGGTAATGTCAGGCAGTATCAGGTAGTGTCAGGCAGGTAGTGTCAGGCAGTATCAGGCAGGTAGTGTCAGGCAGTATCAGTTAGTGTCAGGCAGGTAATGTCAGGCAGTATCAGGTAGTGTCAGGCAGGTAGTGTCAGGCAGTATCAGGAAGTATCAGGCAGGTAATGTCAGGCAGTATCAGGTAGTGTCAGGCAGGTAGTGTCAGGCAGTATCAGGCAGGTAATGTCAGGCAGTATCAGGTAGTGTCAGGCAGGTAGTGTCAGACAGTATCAGGCAGGTAGTGTCAGGCAGTATCAGATAGTGTCAGGCAGTATCAGGTAGTGTCAGGCAGTATCAGGAAGGTAGTATCAGGAAGTATCAGGCAGGTAATGTCAGGCAGTATCAGGAAGGTAGTATCAGGAAGTATCAGGCAGGTAATGTCAGGCAGTATCAGGTAGTGTCAGGTAGTATCAGGCAGGTAATGTCAGGCAGTATCAGGTAGTGTCAGGCACTATCAGGAAGGTAGTATCAGGTAGTATCAGACAGTATCAGCCAGTATCAGGTAGTATCAGGCAGTATCAGACAGTGCCAGGCAGTATCAGTCAGTATCAGGCAGTATCGGGTAGTATCAGGTAGTATCAGGCAGGTAGTGTCAGGCAGTATCAGGTAGTGTCAGGCAGTATCAGGCAGTATTGGGTAGTATCAGGTAGTATCAGGCAGTATCAGCTAGTGTCAGGTAGTGTCAGACAGTGTCAGGCAGGTAGTGTCAGGCAGTATCAGGAAGGTAGTATCAGGTAGTGTCAGGCAGGTAGTGTCAGGCAGTATCAGGCAGGTAGTATCAGGAAGGTAGTATCAAGTATTTGAGGCAGTATCAGGTAGTATCAGGTAGTATCAGGCAGTATCAGGTAGTATCAGGCAGTATTGGGTAGTATCAGGTAGGTAGTGTCAGGCAGTATCAGGTAGTATCAGGCAGTATTGGGTAGTATCAGGTAGGTAGTATCAGGCAGTATCAGGTAGTATCAGGCAGTATTGGGTAGTATCAGGTAGTATCAGGTAGTATCAGGCAGTATCAGGTAGTATCAGGCAGTATCAGGTAGTATCAGGCAGTATTGGGTAGTATCAGGTAGTATCAGGTAGTATCAGGCAGTATCAGGTAGTATCAGGCAGTATTGGGTAGTATCAGGTAGGTAGTGTCAGGCAGTATCAGGTAGTGTCAGGCAGTATCAGGCAGTATTGGGTAGTATCAGGTAGTATCAGGCAGTATCAGGTAGTATCAGGCAGTATTGGGTAGTATCAGGTAGTATCAGGCAGTATCAGGTAGTATCAGGCAGTATCAGGTAGTATCAGGCAGTATCAGGTAGTATCAGGCAGTATTGGGTAGTATCAGGTAGTATCAGGCAGTATCAGGTAGTATCAGGCAGTATTGGGTAGTATCAGGTAGGTAGTGTCAGGCAGTATCAGGTAGTATCAGGCAGTATCAGGCAGTATCAGGTAGTATCAGGCAGTATTGGGTAGTATCAGGTAGTATCAGGTAGTATCAGGCAGTATCAGGTAGTATCAGGCAGTATCAGGTAGTATCAGGCAGTATTGGGTAGTATCAGGTAGTATCAGGTAGTATCAGGTAGTATCAGGCAGTATCAGGTAGTATCAGGCAGTATTGGGTAGTATCAGGTAGGTAGTGTCAGGCAGTATCAGGTAGTGTCAGGCAGTATTGGGTAGTATCAGGTAGTATCAGGCAGTATCAGGTAGTATCAGGCAGTATTGGGTAGTATCAGGTAGTATCAGGTAGTATCAGGCAGTATCAGGTAGTATCAGGCAGTATCAGGTAGTATCAGGCAGTATCAGGTAGTATCAGGCAGTATTGGGTAGTATCAGGTAGGTAGTGTCAGGCAGTATCAGGTAGTATCAGGCAGTATCAGGCAGTATTGGGTAGTATCAGGTAGTTTCAGGCAGTATCAGCTAGTGTCAGGTAGTGTCAGGCAGTATCAGGTAGTGTCAGGCAGTGTCAGGCAGGTAGTGTCAGGCAGTATCAGGAAGGTAGTATCAGGTAGTGTCAGGCAGTATCAGGCAGGTAGTATCAGGTAGTGTCAGGCAGTATCAGGAAGGTAGTATCAGGTAGTGTCAGGCAGGTAGTGTCAGGCAGTATCAGGCAGGTAGTATCAGGTAGTGTCAGGCAGTATCAGGAAGGTAGTATCATGCAGTGTCAGGCAGGCAGTATCAGGAAGGTAGTATCAAGTATTTGAGGCAGTATCAGGTAGTATCAGGTAGTATCAGGCAGTATCAGGTAGTATCAGGCAGTATTGGGTAGTATCAGGTAGGTAGTGTCAGGCAGTATCAGGTAGTATCAGGCAGTATTGGGTAGTATCAGGTAGGTAGTATCAGGCAGTATCAGGTAGTATCAGGCAGTATTGGGTAGTATCAGGTAGTATCAGGTAGTATCAGGCAGTATCAGGTAGTATCAGGCAGTATCAGGTAGTATCAGGCAGTATTGGGTAGTATCAGGTAGTATCAGGTAGTATCAGGCAGTATCAGGTAGTATCAGGCAGTATTGGGTAGTATCAGGTAGGTAGTGTCAGGCAGTATCAGGTAGTGTCAGGCAGTATCAGGCAGTATTGGGTAGTATCAGGTAGTATCAGGCAGTATCAGGTAGTATCAGGCAGTATTGGGTAGTATCAGGTAGTATCAGGTAGTATCAGGCAGTATCAGGTAGTATCAGGCAGTATCAGGTAGTATCAGGCAGTATCAGGTAGTATCAGGCAGTATTGGGTAGTATCAGGTAGTATCAGGCAGTATCAGGTAGTATCAGGCAGTATTGGGTAGTATCAGGTAGGTAGTGTCAGGCAGTATCAGGTAGTATCAGGCAGTATCAGGCAGTATCAGGTAGTATCAGGCAGTATTGGGTAGTATCAGGTAGTATCAGGTAGTATCAGGCAGTATCAGGTAGTATCAGGCAGTATCAGGTAGTATCAGGCAGTATTGGGTAGTATCAGGTAGTATCAGGTAGTATCAGGTAGTATCAGGCAGTATCAGGTAGTATCAGGCAGTATTGGGTAGTATCAGGTAGGTAGTGTCAGGCAGTATCAGGTAGTGTCAGGCAGTATCAGGCAGTATTGGGTAGTATCAGGTAGTATCAGGCAGTATCAGGTAGTATCAGGCAGTATTGGGTAGTATCAGGTAGTATCAGGTAGTATCAGGCAGTATCAGGTAGTATCAGGCAGTATCAGGTAGTATCAGGCAGTATCAGGTAGTATCAGGCAGTATTGGGTAGTATCAGGTAGGTAGTGTCAGGCAGTATCAGGTAGTATCAGGCAGTATCAGGCAGTATTGGGTAGTATCAGGTAGTTTCAGGCAGTATCAGCTAGTGTCAGGTAGTGTCAGGCAGTATCAGGTAGTGTCAGGCAGTGTCAGGCAGGTAGTGTCAGGCAGTATCAGGAAGGTAGTATCAGGTAGTGTCAGGCAGTATCAGGCAGGTAGTATCAGGTAGTGTCAGGCAGTATCAGGAAGGTAGTATCAGGTAGTGTCAGGCAGGTAGTGTCAGGCAGTATCAGGCAGGTAGTATCAGGTAGTGTCAGGCAGTATCAGGAAGGTAGTATCATGCAGTGTCAGGCAGGCAGTATCAGGAAGGTAGTATCAAGTATTTGAGGCAGTATCAGGTAGTATCAGGTAGTATCAGGCAGTATCAGGTAGTATCAGGCAGTATTGGGTAGTATCAGGTAGGTAGTGTCAGGCAGTATCAGGTAGTATCAGGCAGTATTGGGTAGTATCAGGTAGGTAGTATCAGGCAGTATCAGGTAGTATCAGGCAGTATTGGGTAGTATCAGGTAGTATCAGGTAGTATCAGGCAGTATCAGGTAGTATCAGGCAGTATCAGGTAGTATCAGGCAGTATTGGGTAGTATCAGGTAGTATCAGGTAGTATCAGGCAGTATCAGGTAGTATCAGGCAGTATTGGGTAGTATCAGGTAGGTAGTGTCAGGCAGTATCAGGTAGTGTCAGGCAGTATCAGGCAGTATTGGGTAGTATCAGGTAGTATCAGGCAGTATCAGGTAGTATCAGGCAGTATTGGGTAGTATCAGGTAGTATCAGGTAGTATCAGGCAGTATCAGGTAGTATCAGGCAGTATCAGGTAGTATCAGGCAGTATCAGGTAGTATCAGGCAGTATTGGGTAGTATCAGGTAGTATCAGGCAGTATCAGGTAGTATCAGGCAGTATTGGGTAGTATCAGGTAGGTAGTGTCAGGCAGTATCAGGTAGTATCAGGCAGTATCAGGCAGTATCAGGTAGTATCAGGCAGTATTGGGTAGTATCAGGTAGTATCAGGTAGTATCAGGCAGTATCAGGTAGTATCAGGCAGTATCAGGTAGTATCAGGCAGTATTGGGTAGTATCAGGTAGTATCAGGTAGTATCAGGTAGTATCAGGCAGTATCAGGTAGTATCAGGCAGTATTGGGTAGTATCAGGTAGGTAGTGTCAGGCAGTATCAGGTAGTGTCAGGCAGTATCAGGCAGTATTGGGTAGTATCAGGTAGTATCAGGCAGTATCAGGTAGTATCAGGCAGTATTGGGTAGTATCAGGTAGTATCAGGTAGTATCAGGCAGTATCAGGTAGTATCAGGCAGTATCAGGTAGTATCAGGCAGTATTGGGTAGTATCAGGTAGGTAGTGTCAGGCAGTATCAGGTAGTATCAGGCAGTATCAGGCAGTATTGGGTAGTATCAGGTAGTTTCAGGCAGTATCAGCTAGTGTCAGGTAGTGTCAGGCAGTATCAGGTAGTGTCAGGCAGTGTCAGGCAGGTAGTGTCAGGCAGTATCAGGAAGGTAGTATCAGGTAGTGTCAGGCAGTATCAGGCAGGTAGTATCAGGTAGTGTCAGGCAGTATCAGGAAGGTAGTATCAGGTAGTGTCAGGCAGGTAGTGTCAGGCAGTATCAGGCAGGTATTATCAGGTAGTGTCAGGCAGTATCAGGAAGGTAGTATCATGCAGTGTCAGGCAGGCAGTATCAGGAAGGTAGTATCAAGTATTTGAGGCAGTATCAGGTAGTATCAGGCAGTATCAGGTAGTATCAGACAGTATCAGTCAGTATCGGGCAGTATCAGGTAGTATCAGGCAGGTAGTGTCAGGCAGGTAGTGTCAGGGAGTATCAGGCAGGTAATGTCAGGCAGTATCAGGTAGTGTCAGGCAGGTATTGTCAGGCAGTATCAGGTAGTGTCAGACAGGTAGTGTCAGACAGTATCAGGCAGGTAGTGTCAGGCAGTATCAGGTAGTGTCAGGCAGTATCAGGTAGTGTCTGGCAGTATCAGGAAGGTAGTATCAGGTAGTATCAGGCAGGTAGTGTCAGGCAGTATCAGGCAGGTAGTGTCAGGCAGTATCAGGTAGTGTCAGGCAGTATCAGGCAGGTAATGTCAGGCAGTATCAGGTAGTATCAGGCAGGTAATGTCAGGCAGTATCAGGTAGTGTCAGACAGGTAGTGTCAGACAGTATCAGGCAGGTAGTGTCAGGCAGTATCAGGTAGTGTCAGGCAGTATCAGGTAGT
Organism: Oncorhynchus keta; assembly: GCF_023373465.1. NCBI lineage: Eukaryota > Metazoa > Chordata > Actinopteri > Salmoniformes > Salmonidae > Oncorhynchus > Oncorhynchus keta. Next base: position 40,808,035 of record NC_068432.1, read on the forward strand.
GTCTGGCAGTATCAGGAAGGTAGTATCAGGAAGTATCAGGCAGGTAATGTCAGGCAGTATCAGGTAGTGTCAGGCAGGTAGTGTCAGGCAGTATCAGGCAGGTAGTGTCAGGCAGTATCAGTTAGTGTCAGGCAGGTAATGTCAGGCAGTATCAGGTAGTGTCAGGCAGGTAGTGTCAGGCAGTATCAGGAAGTATCAGGCAGGTAATGTCAGGCAGTATCAGGTAGTGTCAGGCAGGTAGTGTCAGGCAGTATCAGGCAGGTAGTGTCAGGCAGTATCAGGTAGTGTCAGGTAGTATCAGGCAGGTAATGTCAGGCAGTATCAGGTAGTGTCAGGCAGGTAGTGTCAGACAGTATCAGGCAGGTAGTGTCAGGCAGTATCAGATAGTGTCAGGCAGTATCAGGTAGTGTCAGGCAGTATCAGGAAGGTAGTATCAGGAAGTATCAGGCAGGTAATGTCAGGCAGTATCAGGAAGGTAGTATCAGGAAGTATCAGGCAGGTAATGTCAGGCAGTATCAGGTAGTGTCAGGTAGTATCAGGCAGGTAATGTCAGGCAGTATCAGGTAGTGTCAGGCACTATCAGGAAGGTAGTATCAGGTAGTATCAGACAGTATCAGCCAGTATCAGGTAGTATCAGGCAGTATCAGACAGCCAGGCAGTATCAGTCAGTATCAGGCAGTATCGGGTAGTATCAGGTAGTATCAGGCAGGTAGTGTCAGGCAGTATCAGGTAGTGTCAGGCAGTATCAGGCAGTATTGGGTAGTATCAGGTAGTATCAGGCAGTATCAGCTAGTGTCAGGTAGTGTCAGACAGTGTCAGGCAGGTAGTGTCCGGCAGTATCAGGAAGGTAGTATCAGGTAGTGTCAGGCAGGTAGTGTCAGGCAGTATCAGGCAGGTAGTATCAGGAAGGTAGTATCAGGTATTTGAGGCAGTATCAGGTAGTATCAGGTAGTATCAGGCAGTATCAGGTAGTATCAGGCAGTATTGGGTAGTATCAGGTAGGTAGTGTCAGGCAGTATCAGGTAGTATCAGGCAGTATTGGGTAGTATCAGGTAGGTAGTATCAGGCAGTATCAGGTAGTATCAGGCAGTATTGGGTAGTATCAGGTAGTATCAGGTAGTATCAGGCAGTATCAGGTAGTATCAGGCAGTATCAGGTAGTATCAGGCAGTATTGGGTAGTATCAGGTAGTATCAGGTAGTATCAGGTAGTATCAGGCAGTATCAGGTAGTATCAGGCAGTATTGGGTAGTATCAGGTAGGTAGTGTCAGGCAGTATCAGGTAGTGTCAGGCAGTATCAGGCAGTATTGGGTAGTATCAGGTAGTATCAGGCAGTATCAGGTAGTATCAGGCAGTATTGGGTAGTATCAGGTAGTATCAGGTAGTATCAGGCAGTATCAGGTAGTATCAGGCAGTATCAGGTAGTATCAGGCAGTATCAGGTAGTATCAGGCAGTATTGGGTAGTATCAGGTAGTATCAGGCAGTATCAGGTAGTATCAGGCAGTATTGGGTAGTATCAGGTAGGTAGTGTCAGGCAGTATCAGGTAGTATCAGGCAGTATCAGGCAGTATCAGGTAGTATCAGGCAGTATTGGGTAGTATCAGGTAGTATCAGGTAGTATCAGGCAGTATCAGGTAGTATCAGGCAGTATCAGGTAGTATCAGGCAGTATTGGGTAGTATCAGGTAGTATCAGGTAGTATCAGGTAGTATCAGGCAGTATCAGGTAGTATCAGGCAGTATTGGGTAGTATCAGGTAGGTAGTGTCAGGCAGTATCAGGTAGTGTCAGGCAGTATCAGGCAGTATTGGGTAGTATCAGGTAGTATCAGGCAGTATCAGGTAGTATCAGGCAGTATTGGGTAGTATCAGGTAGTATCAGGTAGTATCAGGCAGTATCAGGTAGTATCAGGCAGTATCAGGTAGTATCAGGCAGTATCAGGTAGTATCAGGCAGTATTGGGTAGTATCAGGTAGGTAGTGTCAGGCAGTATCAGGTAGTATCAGGCAGTATCAGGCAGTATTGGGTAGTATCAGGTAGTTTCAGGCAGTATCAGCTAGTGTCAGGTAGTGTCAGGCAGTATCAGGTAGTGTCAGGCAGTGTCAGGCAGGTAGTGTCAGGCAGTATCAGGAAGGTAGTATCAGGTAGTGTCAGGCAGTATCAGGCAGGTAGTATCAGGTAGTGTCAGGCAGTATCAGGAAGGTAGTATCAGGTAGTGTCAGGCAGGTAGTATCAGGCAGTATCAGGCAGGTAGTATCAGGTAGTGTCAGGCAGTATCAGGAAGGTAGTATCATGCAGTGTCAGGCAGGCAGTATCAGGAAGGTAGTATCAAGTATTTGAGGCAGTATCAGGTAGTTTCAGGCAGTATCAGCTAGTGTCAGGTAGTGTCAGGCAGTATCAGGTAGTGTCAGGCAGTGTCAGGCAGGTAGTGTCAGGCAGTATCAGGAAGGTAGTATCAGGTAGTGTCAGGCAGTATCAGGCAGGTAGTATCAGGTAGTGTCAGGCAGTATCAGGAAGGTAGTATCAGGTAGTGTCAGGCAGGTAGTGTCAGGCAGTATCAGGCAGGTAGTATCAGGTAGTGTCAGGCAGTATCAGGAAGGTAGTATCATGCAGTGTCAGGCAGGCAGTATCAGGAAGGTAGTATCAAGTATTTGAGGCAGTATCAGGTAGTATCAGGTAGTATCAGGCAGTATCAGGTAGTATCAGGCAGTATTGGGTAGTATCAGGTAGGTAGTGTCAGGCAGTATCAGGTAGTATCAGGCAGTATTGGGTAGTATCAGGTAGGTAGTATCAGGCAGTATCAGGTAGTATCAGGCAGTATTGGGTAGTATCAGGTAGTATCAGGTAGTATCAGGCAGTATCAGGTAGTATCAGGCAGTATCAGGTAGTATCAGGCAGTATTGGGTAGTATCAGGTAGTATCAGGTAGTATCAGGCAGTATCAGGTAGTATCAGGCAGTATTGGGTAGTATCAGGTAGGTAGTGTCAGGCAGTATCAGGTAGTGTCAGGCAGTATCAGGCAGTATTGGGTAGTATCAGGTAGTATCAGGCAGTATCAGGTAGTATCAGGCAGTATTGGGTAGTATCAGGTAGTATCAGGTAGTATCAGGCAGTATCAGGTAGTATCAGGCAGTATCAGGTAGTATCAGGCAGTATCAGGTAGTATCAGGCAGTATTGGTAGTATCAGGTAGTATCAGGCAGTATCAGGTAGTATCAGGCAGTATTGGGTAGTATCAGGTAGGTAGTGTCAGGCAGTATCAGGTAGTATCAGGCAGTATCAGGCAGTATCAGGTAGTATCAGGCAGTATTGGGTAGTATCAGGTAGTATCAGGTAGTATCAGGCAGTATCAGGTAGTATCAGGCAGTATCAGGTAGTATCAGGCAGTATTGGGTAGTATCAGGTAGTATCAGGTAGTATCAGGTAGTATCAGGCAGTATCAGGTAGTATCAGGCAGTATTGGGTAGTATCAGGTAGGTAGTGTCAGGCAGTATCAGGTAGTGTCAGGCAGTATCAGGCAGTATTGGGTAGTATCAGGTAGTATCAGGCAGTATCAGGTAGTATCAGGCAGTATTGGGTAGTATCAGGTAGTATCAGGTAGTATCAGGCAGTATCAGGTAGTATCAGGCAGTATCAGGTAGTATCAGGCAGTATTGGGTAGTATCAGGTAGGTAGTGTCAGGCAGTATCAGGTAGTATCAGGCAGTATCAGGCAGTATTGGGTAGTATCAGGTAGTTTCAGGCAGTATCAGCTAGTGTCAGGTAGTGTCAGGCAGTATCAGGTAGTGTCAGGCAGTGTCAGGCAGGTAGTGTCAGGCAGTATCAGGAAGGTAGTATCAGGTAGTGTCAGGCAGTATCAGGCAGGTAGTATCAGGTAGTGTCAGGCAGTATCAGGAAGGTAGTATCAGGTAGTGTCAGGCAGGTAGTGTCAGGCAGTATCAGGCAGGTATTATCAGGTAGTGTCAGGCAGTATCAGGAAGGTAGTATCATGCAGTGTCAGGCAGGCAGTATCAGGAAGGTAGTATCAAGTATTTGAGGCAGTATCAGGTAGTATCAGGCAGTATCAGGTAGTATCAGACAGTATCAGTCAGCATCGGGCAGTATCAGGTAGTATCAGGCAGGTAGTGTCAGGCAGGTAGTGTCAGGAGTATCAGGCAGGTAATGTCAGGCAGTATCAGGTAGTGTCAGGCAGGTATTGTCAGGCAGTATCAGGTAGTGTCAGACAGGTAGTGTCAGACAGTATCAGGCAGGTAGTGTCAGGCAGTATCAGGTAGTGTCAGGCAGTATCAGGTAGTGTCTGGCAGTATCAGGAAGGTAGTATCAGGTAGTATCAGGCAGGTAGTGTCAGGCAGTATCAGGCAGGTAGTGTCAGGCAGTATCAGGTAGTGTCAGGCAGTATCAGGCAGGTAATGTCAGGCAGTATCAGGTAGTATCAGGCAGGTAATGTCAGGCAGTATCAGGTAGTGTCAGACAGGTAGTGTCAGACAGTATCAGGCAGGTAGTGTCAGGCAGTATCAGGTAGTGTCAGGCAGTATCAGGTAGTGTCTGGCAGTATCAGGAAGGTAGTATCAGGAAGTATCAGGCAGGTAATGTCAGGCAGTATCAGGTAGTGTCAGGCAGGTAGTGTCAGGCAGTATCAGGCAGGTAGTGTCAGGCAGTATCAGTTAGTGTCAGGCAGGTAATGTCAGGCAGTATCAGGTAGTGTCAGGCAGGTAGTGTCAGGCAGTATCAGGAAGTATCAGGCAGGTAATGTCAGGCAGTATCAGGTAGTGTCAGGCAGGTAGTGTCAGGCAGTATCAGGCAGGTAGTGTCAGGCAGTATCAGGTAGTGTCAGGTAGTATCAGGCAGGTAATGTCAGGCAGTATCAGGTAGTGTCAGGCAGGTAGTGTCAGACAGTATCAGGCAGGTAGTGTCAGGCAGTATCAGATAGTGTCAGGCAGTATCAGGTAGTGTCAGGCAGTATCAGGAAGGTAGTATCAGGAAGTATCAGGCAGGTAATGTCAGGCAGTATCAGGAAGGTAGTATCAGGAAGTATCAGGCAGGTAATGTCAGGCAGTATCAGGTAGTGTCAGGTAGTATCAGGCAGGTAATGTCAGGCAGTATCAGGTAGTGTCAGGCACTATCAGGAAGGTAGTATCAGGTAGTATCAGACAGTATCAGCCAGTATCAGGTAGTATCAGGCAGTATCAGACAGTGCCAGGCAGTATCAGTCAGTATCAGGCAGTATCGGGTAGTATCAGGTAGTATCAGGCAGGTAGTGTCAGGCAGTATCAGGTAGTGTCAGGCAGTATCAGGCAGTATTGGGTAGTATCAGGTAGTATCAGGCAGTATCAGCTAGTGTCAGGTAGTGTCAGACAGTGTCAGGCAGGTAGTGTCCGGCAGTATCAGGAAGGTAGTATCAGGTAGTGTCAGGCAGGTAGTGTCAGGCAGTATCAGGCAGGTAGTATCAGGAAGGTAGTATCAAGTATTTGAGGCAGTATCAGGTAGTATCAGGTAGTATCAGGCAGTATCAGGTAGTATCAGGCAGTATTGGGTAGTATCAGGTAGGTAGTGTCAGGCAGTATCAGGTAGTATCAGGCAGTATTGGGTAGTATCAGGTAGGTAGTATCAGGCAGTATCAGGTAGTATCAGGCAGTATTGGGTAGTATCAGGTAGTATCAGGTAGTATCAGGCAGTATCAGGTAGTATCAGGCAGTATCAGGTAGTATCAGGCAGTATTGGGTAGTATCAGGTAGTATCAGGTAGTATCAGGTAGTATCAGGCAGTATCAGGTAGTATCAGGCAGTATTGGGTAGTATCAGGTAGGTAGTGTCAGGCAGTATCAGGTAGTGTCAGGCAGTATCAGGCAGTATTGGGTAGTATCAGGTAGTATCAGGCAGTATCAGGTAGTATCAGGCAGTATTGGGTAGTATCAGGTAGTATCAGGTAGTATCAGGCAGTATCAGGTAGTATCAGGCAGTATCAGGTAGTATCAGGCAGTATCAGGTAGTATCAGGCAGTATTGGGTAGTATCAGGTAGTATCAGGCAGTATCAGGTAGTATCAGGCAGTATTGGGTAGTATCAGGTAGGTAGTGTCAGGCAGTATCAGGTAGTATCAGGCAGTATCAGGCAGTATCAGGTAGTATCAGGCAGTATTGGGTAGTATCAGGTAGTATCAGGTAGTATCAGGCAGTATCAGGTAGTATCAGGCAGTATCAGGTAGTATCAGGCAGTATTGGGTAGTATCAGGTAGTATCAGGTAGTATCAGGTAGTATCAGGCAGTATCAGGTAGTATCAGGCAGTATTGGGTAGTATCAGGTAGGTAGTGTCAGGCAGTATCAGGTAGTGTCAGGCAGTATCAGGCAGTATTGGGTAGTATCAGGTAGTATCAGGCAGTATCAGGTAGTATCAGGCAGTATTGGGTAGTATCAGGTAGTATCAGGTAGTATCAGGCAGTATCAGGTAGTATCAGGCAGTATCAGGTAGTATCAGGCAGTATCAGGTAGTATCAGGCAGTATTGGGTAGTATCAGGTAGGTAGTGTCAGGCAGTATCAGGTAGTATCAGGCAGTATCAGGCAGTATTGGGTAGTATCAGGTAGTTTCAGGCAGTATCAGCTAGTGTCAGGTAGTGTCAGGCAGTATCAGGTAGTGTCAGGCAGTGTCAGGCAGGTAGTGTCAGGCAGTATCAGGAAGGTAGTATCAGGTAGTGTCAGGCAGTATCAGGCAGGTAGTATCAGGTAGTGTCAGGCAGTATCAGGAAGGTAGTATCAGGTAGTGTCAGGCAGGTAGTGTCAGGCAGTATCAGGCAGGTAGTATCAGGTAGTGTCAGGCAGTATCAGGAAGGTAGTATCATGCAGTGTCAGGCAGGCAGTATCAGGAAGGTAGTATCAAGTATTTGAGGCAGTATCAGGTAGTATCAGGCAGTATCAGGTAGTATCAGACAGTATCAGTCAGTATCGGGCAGTATCAGGTAGTATCAGGCAGGTAGTGTCAGGCAGGTAGTGTCAGGGAGTATCAGGCAGGTAATGTCAGGCAGTATCAGGTAGTGTCAGGCAGGTAGTGTCAGGCAGTATCAGGTAGGGTCAGGCAGTATCAGGAAGGTAGTATCAGGTAGTATCAGGTAGTATCAGGCAGGTAATGTCAGGCAGTATCAGGTAGTGTCTGGCAGGTAGTGTCAGACAGTATCAGGCAGGTAGTGTCAGGCAGTATCAGGTAGTGTCAGGCAGGTAGTGTCAGGCAGTATCAGGTAGTGTCAGGCAGTATCAGGCAGGTAATGTCAGGCAGTATCAGGTAGTATCAGGCAGGTAATGTCAGGCAGTATCAGGTAGTGTCAGACAGGTAGTGTCAGACAGTATCAGGCAGGTAGTGTCAGGCAGTATCAGGTAGTGTCAGGCAGTATCAGGTAGTGTCTGGCAGTATCAGGAAGGTAGTATCAGGAAGTATCATCACGCAGTATCAGGTATTATCATGCAGTATCAGGTATTATCACGCAGTATCAGGTATTATCAAGCGTACACACACACACACACACACACACCACTCTCTCTCTCTCTCCCACAAATATACATACACACACCGATCCCAACTTTTAAACGTTAAGCACCAAACAGTATTTAAGGAGCACCAGAAATAAATAGATTGATGATGTAGTTTAGTTTTACATTAGATGAGTAGCAGACCCTTTTCCTTTCTTCCTGTGCCTATAAAATGTGCCTAGACCTACTGTCATTTACCAGATTGTTAGCTGAACAACGTTGTTTGTTATCAAACCAATAATTAGCGACCTGGGATTAGTTTAAAACAGACTGCGACATGGTTTGTGAAATTATATAAAATGTGCGTGAATCCCAATAGAAAGAAAAAAGGCATCTCTGGTAATATGGTGCTTTGTGTGATGTATTGTTGTCTCTACCTTCATGCCCTTTGTGCTGTTGTCTGTGGTTCTTTAGATCGGTAGGGCTGAAAAAGTTGGTAGTATCATATGAAACTGTACTACGGTATTCTAAAATGTTGGTATCATAAGTATCATGACGTTTTGGCACTGTGATATTAACGTGGTACCAGTATACTGTTCAACATTAGTATCAGGTAGTATCGGGCAGTATCAGGTTATTTGAGGCAGTATCAGGTAGTATCAGACAGTATCAGGTAGTATCAGTCCGTATCAGGCAGTATCAGGTAGTATCAGTCAGTATCAGGCAGTATCGGTCAGTATCAGGCAGGTAGTGTCAGGCAGTATCGGTCAGTATCAGGCAGTATCAGGTAGTGTCAGGCAGTGTCAGGCAGGTAGTGTGGCAGTATCAGTCAGTATCAGGTAGTATCAGGCAGTATCAGACAGTGCCAGGCAGTATCAGTCAGTATCAGGCAGTATCGGGTAGTATCAGGTAGTATCAGGCAGGTAGTGTCAGGCAGTATCAGGTAGTGTCAGGCAGTATCAGGCAGTATTGGGTAGTATTGGGTATTGGGTAGTATCAGGTAGTATCAGGCAGTATCAGGTAGTATCAGGCAGTATCAGGTAGTATCAGGTAGTATCAGGCAGTATCAGGTAGTATCAGGCAGTATTGGGTAGTATCAGGTAGGTAGTGTCAGGCAGTATCAGGTAGTATCAGGCAGTATCAGGCAGTATTGGGTAGTATCAGGTAGTTTCAGGCAGTATCAGCTAGTGTCAGGTAGTGTCAGGCAGTATCAGGTAGTGTCAGGCAGTATTGGGTAGTATCAGGTAGTATCAGGTAGTATCAGGTAGTATCAGGCAGTATCAGGTAGTATCAGGCAGTATTGGGTAGTATCAGGTAGGTAGTGTCAGGCAGTATCAGGTAGTATCAGGCAGTATTGGGTAGTATCAAGTAGGTAGTATCAGGCAGTATCAGGTAGTATCAGGCAGTATTGGGTAGTATCAGGTAGTATCAGGTAGTATCAGGTAGTATCAGGCAGTATCAGGTAGTATCAGGCAGTATTGGGTAGTATCAGGTAGGTAGTGTCAGGCAGTATCAGGTAGTGTCAGGCAGTATCAGGCAGTATTGGGTAGTATCAGGTAGTATCAGGCAGTATCAGGTAGTATCAGGCAGTATCAGGTAGTATCAGGCAGTATTGGGTAGTATCAGGTAGTATCAGGTAGTATCAGGTAATATCAGGCAGTATTGGGTAGTATCAGGTAGGTAGTGTCAGGCAGTATCAGGTAGTATCAGGCAGTATCAGGCAGTATTGGGTAGTATCAGGTAGTTTCAGGCAGTATCAGCTAGTGTCAGGTAGTGTCAGGCAGTATCAGGAAGGTAGTATCAGGTAGTGTCAGGCAGTATCAGGCAGGTAGTATCAGGTAGTGTCAGGCAGTATCAGGAAGGTAGTATCAGGTAGTGTCAGGCAGGTAGTGTCAGGCAGTATCAGGTAGTGTCATGCAGTGTCAGGCAGGCAGTATCAGGAAGGTAGTATCAAGTATTTGAGGCAGTATCAGGTAGTATCAGGCAGTATCAGGTAGTATCAGACAGTATCAGTCAGTATCGGGCAGGTAGTGTCAGGCAGTATCAGATAGTGTCAGGCAGTATCAGGTAGTGTCAGGCAGTATCAGGAAGGTAGTATCAGAAAGTATCAGGCAGGTAATGTCAGGCAGTATCAGGAAGGTAGTATCAGGAAGTATCAGGCAGGTAATGTCAGGCAGTATCAGGCAGGTAGTGTCAGGCAGTATCAGGTAGTGTCAGGCAGTATCAGGCAGGTAATGTCAGGCAGTATCAGGTAGTGTCAGGTAGTATCAGGCAGGTAATGTCAGGCAGTATCAGGTAGTGTCAGGCAGGTCGTGTCAGACAGTATCAGGCAGGTAGTGTCAGGCAGTATCAGGTAGTGTCAGGCAGTATCAGGTAGTGTCAGGCACTATCAGGAAGGTAGTATCAGGTAGTATCAGACAGTATCAGCCAGTATCAGGTAGTATCAGGCAGTATCAGACAGTGCCAGGCAGTATCAGTCAGTATCAGGCAGTATCGGGTAGTATCAGGCAGTATCAGGCAGGTAGTGTCAGGCAGTATCAGGTAGTGTCAGGCAGTATCAGGCAGGTAGTGTCAGGCAGTATCAGGTAGTGTCAGGCAGTATCAGGCAGGTAGTGTCAGGCAGTATCAGGTAGTGTCAGGTAGTGTCAGGCAGTATCAGGTAATGTCAGGCAGTATCAGGAAGGTAGTATCAGGAAGTATCAGGCAGGTAATGTCAGGCAGTATCAGGTAGTGTCAGGCAGGTAGTGTCAGGCAGTATCAGGTAGTGTCAGGCAGTATCAGGAAGGTAGTATCAGGTAGTATCAGGCAGGTAGTGTCAGGCAGTATCAGGCAGGTAGTGTCAGGCAGTATCAGGTAGTGTCAGGCAGTATCAGGAAGGTAGTATCAGGAAGTATCAGGCAGGTAATGTCAGGCAGTATCAGGTAGTGTCAGGCAGTATCAGGTAGTGTCAGGCAGGTAGTGTCAGGCAGTATCAGGCAGGTAGTGTCAGGCAGTATCAGGTAGTGTCAGGCAGTATCAGGAAGGTAGTATCAGGAAGTATCAGGCAGGTAATGTCAGGCAGTATCAGGTAGTGTCAGGCAGTATCAGGTAGTGTCAGGCAGGTAGTGTCAGGCAGTATCAGGCAGGTAGTGTCAGGCAGTATCAGGCAGGTAGTGTCAGGCAGTATCAGGCAGGTAGTGTCAGGCAGTATCAGGTAGTGTCAGGCAGTATCAGGAAGGTAGTATCAGGAAGTATCAGGCAGTATCAGGTAGTATCAGGCAGGTAGTGTCAGGCAGTATCAGGTAGTGTCAGGCAGTATCAGGAAGGTAGTATCAGGAAGTATCAGGCAGTATCAGGTAGTATCAGGCAGGTAGTGTCAGGCAGTATCAGGTAGTGTCAGGCAGTATCAGGAAGGTAGTATCAGGAAGTATCAGGCAGTATCAGGTAGTATCAGGCAGGTAGTGTCAGGGAGTATCAGGTAGTGTCAGGCAGTATCAGGCAGGTAGTGTCAGACAGTATCACGTAGTGTCAGGCTGGTAGTGTCAGGCAGTATCAGGAAGGTAGTATCGGGTAGTGTCAGGGAGTATCAGGCAGGTAGTGTCAATTAGTGTCAGGGAGTATCAGGCAGGTAGTGTCTGGCAGTATCAGACAAGTCTGTGTATGGATGCAGAAACCCAAAGCTGTGGTCTTTTTAGTTTGGAATAGAGATTGATCACCAATGTATTACCATTTTGTGGTGAAGCAGAGACGTTTTCTGTTTATGCTTTCTTTTCACTTCATCTCATGTATTGGTGTTTTCTCTCCCGGGAAGTTGTCCTTCGTAGCTCAGGTACCAGCGCTGGGTCTTGGGCTGTACCAGTTGAGTACGGCTGTGAGCGGCGGGGCGGAGACGGCAGAGTATGTTTTCCTCAGGCAAGGCGGCGAACTATCCGTCAACATGAAGCACTTCACCGTCAACATCCCCCAGGACGCCTCCACCCCCCTCAGCATCCACAACCCCCACATCCAGATCTGGAGCTCCCCCACCACCGGCCTGATGGAGGTAAGCCATGCACAGCACAGCATAGCAAAGCTTAGCACAGCTTAGCACAGCACAGCATAGCAAACAGGGCCTAAAATGAACACCCAACACCTGCCAAATCCGGCTAGATTTAGGCATCGGTGGGTAAGACGTTCATTTCACCAGCCATGTTGGCGAGTGGCCAGGGCTCCACAGTGCAAGCATTTCACTCGCATTTGTGAATATAAAGCATGATGACATTTATTGTAAAATAAATGCTGCAGTTGCTATTTTCAAAGTATTTCTGCAGTTTTGTTTTATAGCTGCTAAATTAATCGCATAAAGTCAAAGAACTACAAATCCAATATAGTTTATCTTGTGCTGCAACACTGCCTGACTGGGGGCAGTGCACACGTGAAGAGCTAAGTGAAAGATGTATTTTTAGAAGAGCTGCACACAGGCATACAAGTCAGTCTAATTTACGTGAAACTAAAGTTTACTGAAGTGAGAATTTGTCCTTGTATTTCTTGGCTATTTACAAGGTCTTGTTCACAAGCTAGGTCGTTTTTTCGATGTTTGAGTTTCAACTGTTAGATAAAAGAAGACAACGCTTCTACTAGTCAAACTCAATCTCACAGACACAAATATAACTCCAGACACGCTGCCGCGGTAACCTTGAAACTTTTTGTCTCATCTGTGATATTTTGGTTAAAAGACACAGGTCACAAAACAATTCTGAAATAATATACCACATTACTTCTTACTAGTAATACATTTCTTGTTTTAGAAACATTACAACGCATGCTCATATGATTTTTTGTGTGTTTTGTTGGTGTAATTTTAGCAGGGGAAAAATATTTTGGTTGGTAAAAAATCTGAGTTGCTTGTAGATTTTTAAAACTACCGACCACAGTGGTTGGTGGACCAAAAAATACATTTTATGCCCTGATAGCAAAGCTTAGCACAGCATAGCACAGCACAGCAGGGCAGGGCACAGCATAGTTCAGATTACAGATATGTTATTGTCACATACACCAGATAGGTGCAGTGAAATGTGCTGTTTTACAGGGTCAGCATTAGTAGTACGGTAATGCATAGCACTGCACAACACAGCATAACATACATAGTAAAGCAGCACTACACAGCAGGGCATTGAACCAGAGTCATAAAGCGTATAGTGACTGTGACCCATAGGGCATTGCACTGAAAGGTCGCATGGAATATATCACACTTCTAGACTGTCAATGGGGCTGACTGGGTATCAAACCAGGGTTGTCTGTGTGACACAAGACTACATTATTCCTCTGAGCTAAGCCTAGGCATTAGTTGTGGGATGTCATACGAGCCTTCCGGTCTCAGGCATGAGTACTCATCACATTGTTCATCAAATCAGCTCAGTTACAACAACACACGATACAGAAGGTGTCTTATTATTATAGAGGTAGCTCTGTTCGCTCTCATCATTGATGCCAAACTGTCAGTGTAATGGTGATGATGTACATTGGGGCAAAAAATTATTTAGTCAGCCACCAATTGTGCAAGTTCTCCCATTTAAAAAGATGAGAGAGGCCTGTAATTTTCATCATAGGTACACTTCAACTATGACAGACGAAATTAGAAAAAAAAGTCCAGAAAATCACATTGTAGGATTTTTAATTTATTTATTTGCAAATTATGGTGGAAAATAAGTATTTGGTCACCTACAAACAAGCAAGATTTCTGGCTCTCACAGACCTGTAACTTCTTCTTTAAGAGGCTCCTCTGTCCTCCACTCGTTACCTGTATTAATGGCACCTGTTTGAACTTGTTATTGGTATAAAAGACACCTGTCCACAACCTCAAACAGTCACACTCCAAACTCCACTATGGCCAAGACCAAAGAGCTGTCAAAGGACACCAGAAACAAAATTGTAGACCTGCACCAGGCTGGGAAGACTGAATCTGCAATAGGTAAGCAGCTTGGTTTGAATAAATCAACTGTGGGAGCAATTATTAGGAAACGGAAGACATACAAGACCACTGACAAATCTCCCTCGATCTGGAGCTCCACGCAAGATCTCACCGCGTGGGGTCAAAATGATCACAAGAACGGTGAGCAAATATCCCAGAACCACACGGGGGGACCTAGTAAATGACCTGCAGAGAGCTGGGACCAAAGTAACAAAGCCTACCATCAGTAACACACTACGCCGCCAGGGACTCAAATCCTGCAGTGCCAGAAGTGTCCCCCTGCTTAAGCCAGTACATGTCCAGGCCCGTCTGAAGTTTGCTAGAGAACATTTGGATGATCCAGAAGAAGATTGGAAGAATGGCATATGGTCAGATGAAACCAAAATATAACTTTTGGGTAAAAACTCAACTCGTCTGGTTTGGAGGACAAAGAATGCTGTTGCATCCAAAGAACACCATACCTACTGTGAAGCATGGGGGTGGAAACATCATGCTTTGGGGCTGTTCTTCTGCAAAGGGACCAGGATGACTGATCAGTGTAAAGGAACGAATGAATGGGGCCATGTATCGTGAGATTTTGAGTGAAAATCTCCTTCCATTAGCAAGGGCATTGAAGATGAAACGTGGCTGGGTCTTTCAGCATGACAATGATCCCAAACACACCGCCCGGGCAACGAAGGAGTAGCTTCGTAAGAAGCATTTCAAGGTCCTGGAGTGGCCTAGCCAGTCTCCAGATCTCAACCCCATAGAAAATCTTTGGAGGGAGTTGAAAGTCTGTGTTGCCCAGCAACAGCCCCAAAACATCACTGCTCTAGAGGAGATCTGCATGGAGGAATGGGGCAAAATACCAGCAACAGTGTGTGAAATCCTTGTGAAGACTTACAGAAAACGTTTGACCTCTGTCATTGCCAACAAAGGATATATGACAAAGTATTGAGATAAACTTTTGTTTTTGACCAAATACTTATTTTCCACCATAATTTGCACATAAATTCATAAAAAATCCTACAATGTGATTTTCTGGATTTTTTTTCTAATTTTGTCTGTCATAGTTGAGGTGTACCTATGATGAACATTTGCAGGCCTCTCTCATCTTTTTAAGTGGGAGAACTTGCACAATTGGTGGCTGACTAAATACTTTTTTGCCCCACTGTAAGTGTTAAATCCCGCTTTCTTCTGACTGACACCCTCAGAGATTGAAGCTGAAAGAGAACGGCTCAGAACACCAGATCAAGGTGGAGTTTGCGTGGTACGGCACAACCAGCAACCGAGATAAAAGCGGAGCCTACTTGTTCCTGCCCGACGGGGAAGCCAAGGTAATCTGACACCTTTATTGAACGTGATTGATGCTCCTTTGTCAACGTGTTTCATTGTAGCTGTACTGAAACCCTGTGAAGAATAAAGGCTTCAGCTCTTACAGTTGTTCTGCTCCCCCAGTTTCCCGCTCTCTCTTCGTGCCCTTATTTGTGCTCCCTTACCAGCATGCTCTCTGTAGGAGGTATTATTGGCAGAGGATGGATGGGACATGGGGTTAGGAGTGATTTGATTCCCATTGATTTTCTGTTCTCCTCCAGATGTACTCTCCCGCCCGGTCTCCAGTGATACGGATAACCAAAGGATCTGTGTTCTCTGAAATCACCACTACCTTCGATCACGTGACACACACTCTACGCCTGTATAACGTTCAAGGTAAGGATGGAAATTGTGTGTGTGCGTGCATGCATCTACAATTGTAAACAGTGGTGGGAAAAGTACCCAATTTTCATACTTGAGTAAAAGTAAAGATACCTTAATAGAAAATGACTCAAGTAAAAGTGAAAGTCATCCAGTAAAATATTATTTGAGTAAAATTCTAAAATGATTTGTTTTTAAATATACTTAAGTATTGTAAGTAAAAGTATAAATAATTTCAAATTACTTATATTAAGCAAACCAGACGACACTATTTTCTTGTTTTTAAAATGTATCGATAGTAGGGGGACATTCCAACACTCAGACATAATTTACAAACAAAGCATTTGTGTTTTTTGAGTCTGCCAGATCAGAGGTAGTAAGGATGACCACTGATGTTCTCTTGATAAGTGTGTGAATTGGTCCATTTTCCTTTCCTGCTAAGCCTTCAAAATGTAACAAATACTTTTGGGTGTCAGGGGCAATGTATGGAGTAAAATGTACATTATTTTCTTTCCGAATGTAGTGAAGTAAAAGTTGTCAAAAATATAAATAGTAAAGTACAGATACCCCCAAAAACTACTTAAGTACTACTTTAAATGATTTTTACTTAATTAAGTACTTTACACCACTGATTGTAAAATCAACTGAAAAGCAGTACATACATGCATGAGACCTTGGATAGGTAGAGAGTAGCCTACATGTATCAGAGATAGAAAAACAGAACCTTAAGATAGCAAAAGATCCTGAAATGTTTCTATGTGGGAGAAGATCCAAAACCCTATTCATCTTTTCATCTGTCTGTAGATGAGCTTCATGAAGATTCACTCAGAGAGAGAGAGAGAGAGATAGGTTTAGTCGGTGCAATACCATTGAACGGTTGCTTTCATAGAGAAAATGAGTGATGTTGGGTTGCGTGCTTGGTGAGAAAGAGGAAGCTGCTGTCATGCTACCCAGGAGACAGAGACCCTGAGGGTCCACATGTCATCTCACAGAAAAACAGTCCTTAATTGGACCCACCCATGCTGATTTTACTTAAGATAGAGAGAATGGTTTCATTGCCTATTTTGACCTGAGGTACAGCTACAGTATACAGCTTTTAGGAGATAAGGTTGCGGGACTTATTACTAGAGTTACACCATTATGTTGGTCTCATATTACTGTATTTGATGGCTCAATGTTCAGACTCAATTTCCTTTACCTCTTTGGCTTTTACCCAAAGGCCATGTACTGTTTTTATTATAATTGTATGAAAAACTGCGGCAAATTTGTTCAACAGATTTTTTTTCCCGCCCGGTGGATTAATTCAATTGGGTATGTAAAATGATATCAAACAATGTAAGATGTATTCCCAAAAAATTATTTTGTGTACTAGGAGACCTTCTGTAATAAGACTATCATTAATACCGTCATTGTAAATAGGAATTTGTTCTTAACTGACTTGTCTAGTTAAATAAAGTTTAAAAAATAAATACAAAATAAAAAAATACCTCAAGCCAGGCCAAAGAAAAAGGAAACTTTTGAATATGTCCCATAGCCATGAATAGGAACCCAGATAAAAAAAAATATTTGTCACTATAATTTTGGTCGTATATCCAAAAAGTTATAAAATGTGAAGAAAAAAAGATCCGGACTATGTTTTACCACAGACCTTTCCTGTAACGTCTCCTCCCTGAGAAATGTGTAGCAGCACCTCTGCCTGAGTAATACTGTAAGCACCACAGCATAGCGGGTGTTCAGTGTAGGCTCTATGATTGAGTTGTCGTTCTCTCTCTCTCTCTCTCTCTCTCTCTCTCTCTCTCTCTCTCTCTCTCTCTCTCTCTCTACCTCTCTCTCTCTCTCTCTCTCTCTCTCTCTCTCTCTCTCTCTCTCTCTCTCTCTACCTCTCTCTCTCTCTCTCTCTCTCTCTCTCTCTCTCTCTCTCTCTCTCTCTCTCTCTCTCTCTCTCTCTCTCTCTCTACCTCTCTCTACCTCTCTCTCTCTCTACCTCTCTCTCTCTACCTCTCACTCTCTCTCTCTCTCTCTACCTCTCCCTCTCTCTCTACCTCTCTCTCTCTCTACCTCTCTCTCTACCTCTCTCTCTACCTCTCTCTCTCTCTCTCTACCTCTCTCTCTACCTCTCTACCTCTCTCTCTCTCTACCCCTCTCTCTCTACCTCTCTCTCTCTCTACCTCTCTCTCTACCTCTCTCTCTACCTCTCTCTCTACCTCTCTCTCTACCTCTGTCCACCTCTGTCTACCTCTCTCTACCTCTCTCTACCTCTACCTCTCTCTAGGTGTGGAGGGCCAGGCAGTGGAGATCTGTAACTTGGTAGATATAAGGAGGGAGTTCAACCATGAAATTGCAATGAGGTTAGCATCAGATGTGGACAGCAAGGATCGATTCTTCACAGACCTCAACGGATTCCAGGTACTGTTACTGTATGACACAGATTTCTGTTTCTCTCTCTCTTTCACTCTCTCTCTTTCTCACTACCACTCTCTCTGTTCAGGCACTGCAGTGCTGTTCAATGAGAGAATGTTCATTTGTTTCGTACACACGGAAGGATAAGTGTAGAGGTTAATCGTTCACAGCTGTACAATTAATTTATTATTGTGTCATTTTAACGTTAAATGGCTCCTCGAGTGCTTTGGTATGTTTTTAAGTTATCTGAAAGAGGGCAGGAGATAAAACTGACAAAATCATTGAGTGAAGAATACACAGACCAAGAGCACACATACTGTACAAAGCCATGCAAATGTAACAGTATAGACTTTATGTCCGTCCCCTCGCCCCGACCTGGGCGTGAACCAGGGACGCTCTGCACACAGACAACAGTCACCCTCGAAGCATCGTTACCCATCGCTCCACAAAAGTCTCGGCCCTTGGAGAGCAAGGGGAACCACTACTTCAAGGTCTCAGAGCAAGTGACGTCACTGATTGAAACGCCACTAGCGCGCACCACCGCTAACTAGCTAGCAATTTCACATCGGCTACACAAAGAAACATAGAAAACAGAACCATGTACAGTATACTAGCTATAGCCCAGAGCTCTGCAGTATACCAGCTACTGTCACACATTCCAACCCAAGAAATACTGTGTTTCTTGCTACTGAAATGGCTTGTGCTTGGTCAATTATGACATGATTAGCAATTAACTATGATAGAAATGGCTATTTTGTAGTATTAGCTTGACATTGGAACTAGCTGAATGGGGAAATATTAGCTGTCCAAGTTCCCAGAAGGGACTTCATTGACGTCTTCCATTTTGTGTCATGACATAAAGTTTTGAATTGAAAACAAAAGCTCAAACGATTTGAATTTGTTCGTGGGAGAATCTTCAGACAGATCAGTATTTGAGCGCCTTTGCCAATTAGATACGCTTCCATAGAGGCAGCCCCCCCCCCCTCAATCTCTATTTGCATGTTTTTGGCAGTCTGACCTTGATTTCAGGGATTAAGAGGGATTTACTGCCATCAGAGATGAAACGCAACTCAATGCTTAACGCAAATTAAAAACAACAACATACTTGAACAGCTTCCCGCAGCCATTGTAGTCAAAACAAACTGGTCGGCTTAATTAAGATAAAGATCCCACTCAACACACCTGTTCTCTGGTGATTCAGTATGCTTGGGGCCAGGAGTTTTTCCCCTACAAGAAAAATTCTGGATCCTCGTTAAAGTCTAGGGCTCTGAGTTTTTCCTGGTCAGGTCACATGGTCAGGAAGTACTCCTGATGCTATGTCATAGCACTCTTGTTTCTCAAGTACCCGCATTGCGCGTCGAGGCTCATTGCACTTCAGTCCATAGCGTCACTGTATAAAGCGTGGGTATTGTGTAACCATGCTAGGTATGTTGTCTGCAGATACAGCCCAGAAGAACCATGGCCAAGCTTCCCCTTCAAGCCAACTTCTATCCCATGACCAGCATGGCCTACATCCAGGACCCCGGTACCAGACTGACCCTGCTCACTGCACAGTCTCTGGGCTCCGCCAGCCTTGTGAGTGGTGAGTGCAAGCCGGGGGATTTGTTTTCTGTTGTCTATTGGAAGGGCATCAGTACTTCAATTCTCCGGGAAAGATGACATCCCTGCTCGATTCTAAGCTTGCCATCTGTAGACCAGAGGAGGCTGCTGAGGGGAGGACGGCTCATAATAATGGCTGGAAAGGAGCTAATGGAACGGCATCAAACAAATAGAACCCACATGTTTGATGTATTTGATACCATTCCACTCATTCCACTCCAGCCATTAACACGAGCCAGTCCTGCCCAATTAAGTTGCCACCAGCCTCCTGTTGTGTATACAGTACATAATGCCATCAGCTATTTCGGCACCAGGATGTGAAAAGAGGGGGAGATACAGTACGACTCGATTTAAAATTAGTAAAGTTTATATCATGCTGTTTCTGGCCAAGCTTTAAAAGACATAACGTTCTGTACTTTGAGGAATTTCTCCTATGTGACCATAAGACAACATGATATGGAAATATTTCTGAAGATAACTTTTGATCTTTTCCCCTCCAGGCCAGTTGGAGGTGATTATGGATCGTCGGCTGAACCAGGATGATAACCGCGGGCTGGGCCAGGGTGTCCTGGACAACAAAGTTACCCCCAGCACTTTCCGCCTGCTCCTGGAGAAGAGGGCCAAGACCGATGGGGTACTTTCAACAGGAGTTTGAGATTGAGCTCTGTAGTTTGTAATTCTACTGTAGTTTACTGATGTTCACTGACTTTTGAAGGTCAATAATGGAGACTTGATTAACACTAGAAAAGCCTTGGCTCGAGGGACCCCCCCCCCCCTTGAGCCAATGACTCGTTTTTTGGAGTATATGTATATAAATATATGCTATTGGAAAAAGTGTCCTTTGATTGTGTTTATTAAGGTCTTAAGTAACATTATAATACGAAATAACAATTATTTCAAATAACATGGCATTTTCATTAGGTTATGTTACTTTCGGCTATATGGAAAAAATACTAAAACACCAAAATTCAAGAGTCAAATCCATCACAAAGAAATCCATTAGAATTTTGTTTTGGCAGGTCTTAAGAAACATGATATAAATAAGGAAATGTTTTTCAAAAGAACAGAATAAGGTATTTGAAGTTGTATTACTAGTCTTTGCTTAGTAGGCTGAGCTGTGCTGCTCATGTGGTAAACAAATGGAACAGCGGTTATTCTTGGGAAAAATGATACTTTGAAATAGAGCTCCCCTCTTGAATTTCGAGAGTTATTTGACAAAGGTAAGTGTTTTAGAAACTTCAGAATCCACTCTTTCTGATACTAGATATACATCAAAACATCTTACTTGCGTGTGACTCTGTAGGATTTAAAAAAATAACTTTTTGGCGCTCCGTTTCCCTGCCTCTGTGTCAATTCCATGCTGTGCCCATCTCTTCATCTACAATTTGTCAATTGATAATATTGTCACCCATCAGACTATTGTCAATGTAATCTTGTCTTTAGGCTAACTCTATTATTATATGTGTGAAATGAATTTAGAAATAGTTTTGGTGTAGTTTCAATGGGCCATCAGCTACACAGGCTTACTAACGGGGAATGAGGGCAGTGGGGAAAAATGACATGTTGACATGACATTTTATTAGCGATATTAAGATTTTAACAATGACAGAGTGTTATATAGACTTATTTAGGAAAAGTCAAGGACGGGGGACATGACTTTAAAAATGGCAGAGTAAAAAAAACAAACATTTGTTTTGCGTTCACATGACGCTCTCATCTTTTGTAGTGTTAAGACATTAGGGTTAAAACATGGTCATGTATTACTTTATGATCATTCGTCTCTTTTTCCCCAGAGGTTTGTCCTAATGTCCCTGTCTCTGGTTTGATATTTCTAGGGGGAGAAACCCTCACCCCTCAGCTACCCGTCTCTGCTGAGTCACGTATCGTCGTTGTACCTGAACCACCCTCTGATCTCCATGGCCGTCAGCACGGAGGCACAGTCCCTGTCCTTGTCCGCCTTCACCCCGCTGGCCTCATCGCTGCCCTGTGACATCCACTTGGTCAATCTACGCAGCATACAGTCCAAGGTTAATGCTACAGAGTACTTCCTTATAACAAGCTTATGCTTTACATTGTTACTCGTATATCTGTGTCGTAAGGCTTTAATTACATTGCATTTACATGTTGTTTTGTAGTGATTTAGTCATTGCTTTGTACTTGCATATCCATGGAGTTGAGACATGAACCGTTCCAATTATGTAGCTAGTAACAAAAAAACGCTTAGATCATTTGCTACTGTATGTACATCCTGAATAACTATGTAATAATATTTTAATACAACGTTGTTATTAGAGTAGTTACAGGGTTACTACACCAGAGCAACTTCATAGAAAGACTAAGAGTTAACAAGTTTTCGAAAGCGATTACTTTTACCACTGTGTTCTCATAGTCATGCTTTTTATTAAGATCCGCCTTGGCTGTATTGATTTAAACCTACCTGGTTTCATCTCTTGTTTGTTTGGACAAAACACACACTCAGCACTCCTCCATTAATTGTCCTTATATCATCTCTGTAAATACACTACATCTCTGTGTTGTACATCTTCTATGATATCCTACTTTGTTGTCGCATGGCCCGTTAACTCTGATGATAGACCTGTCTCTCATGTCAAAGATCGAGCTAATTGTTCCGCTGAGGAGGGGAATCTGCTGACCAATTTGCTCAACTATCGATTGTAAAGACACGCTCTGACATCCAATTTGACTCTGAGAACAAATCAAAAGAGGAGACGGTAGCGTGAAATGTGTTAGAGACGAGGGCTTTGTATGGATTTACACGAATACTCACATGATGACACCACTGCCGCTACTACCAGCCCACTTAGTATGCACTGTGGCATCTCTCCATTTACTCAGCCAGGGACTGTGGATGGAAAAGAAACACCATTTCTGGAGGGAGGATGAAATTGACTTGGACTTATGCTGTCAGCTAGTAAACTACAGTAGTTACCCTGTTTTAGAGTCAGACCTGGGTTTAAATACGATATGAAATCTTTGAAATAACTTAAACTTTGTTCTCGCCTTCCTGGAGGTCCAGATAGGAGTGTTTGCAGTGTTGAAACTACTCTATTGGTCCATTAAGCCAGTCAATTTTTGAATAGTATGTGAACCCAGGTCTGTTTCAGAATCAGCTCCTCGAACATGGCTGTGTAAATGCAGCTGACCTGTGAAAGGATAGTCTCTATAATTGCTCCAGTGTTGAGGCTGGGGGGGGCGACAGTTGGGGTCTTTGTGAGGACTAAATCATTTGTCACTGGTCCTACAGGAGGATGGGGGTGGTCCGTCGGACGAGGCGGCTTTGATTCTGCACAGAAAAGGCTTTGACTGCGCCTTCTCCAATAGGAACACAGGGCTACTGTGTGCCACCACGCAGGGGAAGGTAAACCTGCCACACACATGCCGACACGCTGACACACACACAGGAGCACATAGACACAGGCATAAACACACAGAGAGACACCCATGCATGCATGCACACAAACACACACATGCACACCAAAATAAAAGAGATATACTGAAAAAAAATTAGCTCAACATTTGAAGTGTTTCATGAGCTGAAATAAAAGATCCCAGAAATGTTCCATATGCAAAAAAATAATTTCTCTCAAATGTTGTGCACAAATCTGTTTACATCCCTGTTAGTCAGCATTTCTCCTTTGTCAAGATAATCTGTCCATCTGACAGGTGTGGCATTTCAAGAAGCTGATTAAACAGCATGATCATTACAGAGGTGCACCTTGTGCTGAGGACAATAAAAGGCCACTCTAAAATGTGACGTTTTTTCACACAACACAATGCCACAATGTCTCAAGTTTTGAGGGAGCGTGCAACTGGCATGCTAACTGCAGGAATGTCCACCACTGTTGCCAGAGAATTGAATGTTAATTTCTTTACAATAAGCCGCCTCTAACGTCGTTTTAGAGAATTTGTCAGTACGTCCAATCAACCTCACAATCGCAGATCACATGTAACCAATCCAGCCCAGGACCTCCACATCCGGCTTCTTCACCTGCAGGATCGTCTGAGGCCAGCCACTCAGACAGCTGATGAAACTGAGGATTATTTCTGTTTGTAATAAAGCCCTTTTGAAAAACTCATTCTGATTGGTAGGGCCTGGCTCCCCAGTGGGTGGGCCTATGCCAATTCATGTGAAAACCATAGATTAGGGCCTAGGTAATTTATGTCAATTAACTGATTTCCTAATATGAACTGTAACACAGTGAAACCTTAGAAATGTTTTGCATGTTGCGTTTATATTTTTGCTCAGTATACTCAACCCTATTAATATCTTCTAAAATAGTAGGATATTTCATCATGATCAAAGCCGGCGTTAAATACTTTTATTAAACCATCAACTCCTTTTATAATGGTTTCTCTATTCCAACATGCAAATATAACGTCACTGTTCATGTTTGGTTTGGTTCTCTCACAGATCCACACGGAGAAGCTGTTTTCACAACTGAGATTCCAGAGCATCATCCCCGTATCCCTGACTCTGATGCATACGACTGAGGGAGGGTCGAGCAAAGAGGAAATCAGACTGAAACCAATGGAGATCAGCACATACCGCGTGCAGCTGACATGACAGCTGGCCAGAGAGCCTAGTGCCTAGTCTGCCATGGCACATGCCCAAAATCTGGCCTCTGTTCCTGTGCCGAAAAACATTGTCAGCGAGGCTATGCAGAAGCCTAGGGACATAGTACATCCTTGGAACAGGCGGAAGGAGGGAAAGAGGAAGAGAGAAAGAAGGAGAGAGGGAGGAGGATTAGGAAGGAGGGAGGAGGGGAAGAAAGGAGAGAGGCAGGAGGAGAAGGAAATGGAACTTGATTAAGCTTCATTTTAAAAGTGCAGTATGATATTGTTTGAATCCAGTATCCCTCGTTATCCTGCAGTTTCAGGTTCTGTATGTGTTGTGAACATTTGTGTTGCAATTTCACTTGAACTCACTCTACTGAGAAGACCACAGGTCCACATTTCCTTTTCCACTAATATGATTTTGTACAATGTGATTCCTTGTCTTGTTTTTACCAAGGTATGGTTTCAATCATAGTGAATATTGCGTCATGTCCTTGGCATGCCGAAAAAAAGATTTGAACGACAACTGATTCTAAATATATATTTTTTATATGTTTCATTGCATTATTTTTCCAAAGAGCATAAATGTGCCTTATTTCTCTATTTCATAATGAGCCCAATGTACATATGTTGTTCCCCTTGGAGAAAAATGTACATTAGAATTTACTATCAATGCGAAATTACTGCAGCAAATAGTTGTTATATAATTGACATGTGACATCACATTCATTGATATAGGTCTGTTATTGTGACCTTCATATACATATTGTTGTGAATTATCCCGTTTTTGTTGTTTTACACAGCTATGCCACTCTTGGTACAGCGCACCAGTCAGTCAGATGTTTTGATCAAGAAATGTTCAAAGGTGTATCAATAATAAAGCCTTTTAATCAGTTGCAGTTGCAGGAAAACGGCACCGCAGGTTGACTTGGAATGTCCACACTGTGTTGAGGTATTACTGTGAAAACAGACACACGCTGTTCCTCTCTGGGAAAATGTCCTAATTGGATGTTGGTGAAAAAAACACACCTGTAGCGTTAATTTTCAAAGCCGATTTCCCAGATATGGAAAAACCCAGGTTCTGCATTAGAAAGCACTTTCAATGGAAATTTGGCATCGAACATGGTTTTTAGTCCAAGGCTAAGGCTTAATCTGTGTCCGGGAAACCGCCACTCAGCGTGGTTTATTATAATCTGCAATTGATTGAATTGGGGCCTACAGCCTAGATATCAAACTATGCAACTGATCCAACTCACCATTGATACCGTATATGCAGCAATCCCCTCTTTTCTCCTCATGCATCTGAATGAGTTGAATCCTCTAAATCTACAATAGTTAGTCATTATATTCTTGAGACACATTTTGTTACTATGGCCAAAAGCGTACGACTGC
This sequence comes from Oncorhynchus keta, assembly GCF_023373465.1. NCBI lineage: Eukaryota > Metazoa > Chordata > Actinopteri > Salmoniformes > Salmonidae > Oncorhynchus > Oncorhynchus keta. The sequence continues at coordinate 40,833,054 of NC_068432.1, forward strand.
TTGCTTAAGCGTATGACACATGCCAAAGGTCACAAATCCTGTCATATTTGCGCAACTATTTTTGTTTTGTTCCGTTCTTGCCTGTGATCTTGGCTAACAGATGGAATGCCTTAAACTGGTACCTTGACTGAGCCATTTTTAAATCAACTTCAACATGTTGCCATGGGGTTTTTTAATGAATGTTTTGAACACATTTGTGAAGTTCCAAGGAGATGGAAATGTTCCCTTACATTTCTTGGGCTGTTTTTAGGTGAGTGTATCTTATGTGTGATACGGAAGAATGCCTAGCTATTCTGGTGGTCAAATAATTGCACCTTCACTGTCATGGTAAGGAATTAGAATTCTTGGGACATTGCTCGCAATTTTTTTTAAATGTCTATTTGTGTCAATGTAAATGAATGTGGAAATGGTTGTTCCGTAATGTTTGAATGTGAATGGGAATGTCAAAGCTAGTTTAATAGTTCTATCACATCTGATTCAATTATGGGGGGAAATGTATTATCTCCTTTATGAGTGACAAAAGTCCATTTCAAGACAGAAGATGGTCTAGGAGGATTTGAAATGAAAAGCATATTTGAGAAACAATACACTTTACTTGGTATAGAATTGTAATTGTTCTATTGTCTGTCTTTGAAACTCAGCATTAGGGTATGATGTTATGCGCAAATCTCTTTCTACCAATGTTGCTTGTTGAGAGTAAAATGTTGTCATTGTTTATCTTTCTGTAATTGTCATATAATGGGAGAATAAAAAATAATAAAATCCAAGTTAGTTTTGTCGATTAAATAAAGTGCATAAAACCATTTGCACTTGTTGTATGCAAGACAATATTTCCCCCCAAAAAGGAACTCAGTCCGGCTTTTAACTTAATCTTAACAGCTGTAATAGTAGGCTGCACAAGGTGCAATTTCAAAATTGGATAGTGCAACATCAGTTTTCCTCTTGTCATGACTTGCACAGTCATAAAGTTGAAATTGGAAGTTTACATACATTTAGGTTGGTCATTAAAACTTGTTTTTCAATCACTCCACAAATTTCTTTTTAACAAACTATAGTTTTGGCAAGTTGGTTAGAACATCTACTTTGTGCACGACACAAGTCATTTTTCCAACAATTGTTTCAGACAGATTATTTAATTTATAATTCACTGTATCACAATTCCAGTGGGTCAGAAGTTTACATACACTAAGTTTACTGTGCCTTTAAACAGCTTGGAAAATTCCCGAAAATAATGTCAATGCTTCAGAAGCTTCTGATAGGCTAACTGACATAATTTGAGTCAATTGGAGGTGTACCTGTGGATTTATTTCAAGGCCTATCTTCAAACTCAGTGCCTCTGCTTGACATCATGGGAAAATCAAAAGAAATCAGCCAAGACCTCTGAAAAAAATTGTAGACCTCCACAAGTCTGGTTCATCCTTGGGAGCAATTTCCAAATGCCTGAAGGTACCACATTCATCTGTACAAAGAATAGTATGCAAGTATAAACACCATGGGACCACACAGCCGTCATACACAGCCGTCTGTCTCCTAGAAATTAACGTACTTTGGTGGGAAACGTGCAAATCAATCCCAGAACAATCCCAGAACAACAACAAATGACCTTGTGAAGATGCTGGACGTCACATCCACAGTAAAACGAGTCCTATATCGACATAACCTGAAAGGCCGCTCAACAAGGAAGAAGCCAATGCTCCAAAACCACCATTAAAAAAATCCAGACTACAGTTTGCAACTGAACACGGGGACAAAGATCACACTTTTTGGATAAAAGTCCTCTGGTCCGATAAAACAATAGAACTGTTTGGCCATAATGACCATCGTTATGTTTATTTTTTAAATTTAATTTTACCTTTATTTAACCAGGCAAGTCACTTAAGAACATATTCTTATTTTCAATGACAGCCTGGGAACAGTGGGTTAACTGCCTGTTCAGGGGCAGAACAACAGATTTGTACCTTGTCAGCTCAGAGGTTTGAACTCACAGCCTTCCGGATGCTTTGCTGCAGGAGGGACTGGTGCACTTCACAAAATAGATTGCATCATGGGGCAGGAAAATTATGTAGATATATTGAAGCAACAGCTCAAGACATCAGTCAGGAAGTTAAAGCTTGGTCGCAAATGGGTCTTCCAAATGGACAATGACCCCAAGCATACTTCCAAAGTTGTGGCGAAAGGACAACAAAGTCAAGGTATTGGAGTGGCCATCACAAAGCCCTGACCTAAATCATATAGAACATTTGTGGGCAGAACTGAAAAAGCGTGTACGAGCAAGGAGGCCTACAAACCTGACTCAGTTACACCAGCTCTGTCAGGAGGAATGGGCCAAAATTCACCCAACTTATTGTGGGAAGCTTGTGGAAGGCTACCCGAAACATTTGACCAAGTTAAACTATTTAAAGGCAACGCTACCAAATACTAATTGAGTGTATGTAAACTTCTGACCCACTGGGAATGTGATGAAAGAAACAAAAGCTGAAATAAATAATTATCTCTACTATTATTCTGACATTTCACATCCTTCAAATAAAGTGGTGATCCTAACTGACCTAAGACCGGGAATTTTTACTAGGATTAAATGTCAGGAATCGTGAAAAACGGAGTTTAAATGTATTTGGCTACAGTGTATGTAAACATTCAACTTCAACTGTACGTATGTAAACACATCGCTCCGGATGCATCATTGTTCCTGAAAGTATTCATGTTTATTTTATACCAGTTTCAAGTTATAAAGACTTGCTAATGTAACAATATAACTTTAGACCGTCCCCTAGCCCATACCCGGGCGCGAACCAAGGACCCTCTGCACACATCAACAACAGTCACCCACAAAGCATCGTTACCCATTGCTCCACAAAAGCCACGGCCCTTTCAGAGCAAGGGGAACTACTACTTCAAGGTCTCAGAGCAAGTGACATCACCGATTGAAGCGCTATTTAGCACGCACCGCTAACTAAGCTAGCCGTTTCACATCCGTTACACTTTGTCATCCAAATCAACGTGATTTTTAAAAAATCTATTAATTCTTAAATTAATGTATTTAATTTTTAACATCTATTTTAAATTTGGGGTGGACTGTACTGAAGGACTAATGGTTCTGGTTCTGCAAAGTCTTGCTGGCTGTGCCTTCAGATGTTTATGAGTCTCTGCATCAACCCAAAGACAGAGCAGGATGGGTTTCTAGACATATTATGGGCTGGTTACCCAGACCAAGATTAAGCCAAGTTCTGGACTGAAAATCACTTTCACTGGAGATTCTAAATTGAGCATGTTTTTGTAGTTTAGGCTTCATCTGGGTGTCTCAAAAACTGGCCCATATATAATCTACACACTAAATTAACTTGTCTCTCTCTTTTCATTTCTTTCATTATCACTAAAAGTACTGTATGTCATCCTCTTTTCCAGGAAGGGATGCATTCGAGGGGTTGTTGGCCATGGCAAACGGCAATCCATGTAAATCATGGAGAAAAGGAGTGGGAAACCAAGCAAATATTGAAATGAGCAAAAATATAACAACATCTATTTTAGTCTTGGTAATTCATTTTTCAACATCTTTAGATATTAGGCCTATATGACTCTACATTGCAGACATTACAGTTTAAAGTAAGAGTATGTTCCAACAGCTTGGGTTAGCCATGATATTTACACAAAAATTCTAATCTAAAGCAGTAATTCCCTATCCTGGTCTGCAGTTTGTCAGGGTTTTCACTGAGTTTGGTGTCATCTGTTCATTCGGTAGCTGGCACCGACGCCTGGCAGCTGCGCTACAGTGCTGTTCAGGCTTTGGTGTAAGTATGCTGAGGGCTCAGCGGAGCCGTGTTGCAGGAGAGGCTAAGGAATGTGGCCTGGATCGCTCTGCAGGAACACCTGAGCCAAGAAACAGACCAGAGAGTCCGAGACGCCCCCAGGGTTCTAGAGGTACTAAATTGTACATACTGAGTGTGTGTTGTCTAAGGTTTTCCTGGTCATGTCACATGGTCAAGAAGTACTCTGGGTCTTATCTCAAATGTCAACTTACTCTCAAATAAAAGAGATGTCTGACTTTTCATATCCAACAGCTGTGTTGTCACAACAACTGCCTTTCCCTTTCCCATTGGCTAATTCACAAACAGATCTGGTTACCAGATTAGAGCTGAATCAAGTCATTAGGAAAGTCCTAATTTGTCACAGTCTGTAGTATGGCAGATTCTGGAAACTAATATATGGCCTACACTGTCATGGTGTTGCACTAATAAAACGTTTAAATATTGAGGAACAAGACTACAATAGAAAGCTCAAACTAACCAGTCGTCTTTTTACAGCTCGTCTCTCAGCAGGAAGAGGTGGTGTTACACCTGGGACTGCTGGCTGACATCGTTTTATACGCAGTACCAACTGGGAAGACAATGCCAGGGCACCTGGTACATGTCATACTCCTGACAGTCTGCCTGAGCCTACAGCACAACATTGTTTACATGGGGAAAGCATCAGGATGTAGCGACGGGATATTCAAACATTAAACACCTGCACAGATGACATGATGCCCTTATATTAGTCTCCTCGATAAGTCATGTGTTATTATGGCACAGTGCAACGCTACAGATGTGAACTTCAGTGAACTTGAATACACTTTGCTGATGTTAAGGTTAAACTAATCATAAACCAAATACATTTTTGGGATAGAATTCATATTATTCCACTTAGCAGACACCTATCCAAAGCAACTGACAGTCCAGTTAGTGTATACCTTTTTCGTATGTATGTGAATCCATGACCTTGGTGCACTCGTACAAACTGATCAACACATGACCGAAGTAAATATTTTAGGTTTGTTAGAATTGTCATGGAACTCTTACTGGTGCTGAATCAATTTGAAAAGGTCCCAGTCCACAAATAATCTACCCTGGATGTAGCATGAAGTGCACTGAGACCAGTATGTTAGGATATGGTTGTTAGCATGACTCACACTGAGACAAAGCTAAAAGAGAAACAGAAGTTTACAGACGTCTTTTAATGTTTTTCAACAACAACACAATTTACACCCAATAGTTGCACGTATGTGCACACACACACCCAAGAACACATGTATTTTTCTTCAATGCGGTTTGAAATTGAGGTCAGTTTCTTTGAGTAGAAAAAGCAATTAGTCATGTTAAAAACATAATAAATGACTATGTTTATTTTATACATATAGTACAATGCCTTTAAAAAATTCATGAAGATTGAATTTGCTTCTTTGGTCCATTCATGTTTCCAGAGATGTGAAAGAAGAAGAAATAACCCAGCCAAAAGATTCCAATACTATTTAGAAGATGCTTTTATCCAAAACGACCTACAGTCATGCGTATCGGCAGCCCTCAGAATTGAACCCACAACCCTGGTGGTGTAAGGGCTGTGCTCTACCAACTGAGCCTTACAGGATCACTATGAAGTTGCAAAGGTGAACGACACATAATACAATTCAAGTTCTTGCCGTTTTACAAGTAGACTAATCTGTAAACTTGGTACATTTCCACACACATTGATATGTACTAAAAAGGAACCAAGATCTGTCCCCTCTGATTCAGAGGGGTCGGGTTACATGTGGAAGACACATTTTGGTTGAATGCATTCTGTTGTGCAACTGACTAGGTATCCTCTTCCCAGTCTACCTTGAGCATTTTCAAATTGGGCTTTGGAGACATATCAGTACAGACCCAGTGCAATACTGGCTCTCCCAGGTAAAAGAAGGCAGGAATCTGTTCTGTATATACCGAGGCATTGTCCAATGACATCAGAAGGGAATCCAGGGAAATCTAAAGAGAAAACAGTGTTTGTCTTGATTTACTCAAAAACAATATGTGTTAATAGCTAAGACATAACCATATTATTCATAATCATTACAATTACCAAGGCCCTAAATATTTCTTGACCATGTAAATAACTTAGGGCTGTGTCCAATCATTACAGTACAAAGTGCACTCTCTTTCCAAGTTGACCAAAATAACAGCTATGCCCATTAGGGTTTATAATAGGCACTATTAAGGCCTCATTGATAACCCACAATTTAGAATTATGCCATGGCACAAACCAAGCAAGAGCAGCTCTGTACAGGCCAGAGGAAGCTTAATGTGGTCTCCCTCTCCCATGCATTTCAGTCCAGCTCTGTGCTGTTGAGGGAACATCTGATTACTTTGAGGTGTACAGCAGGGTTGGGGTCAATTCCGTTTCAATTCCAGTCCATTTAGAAAGCAAAATAAATTCCCATTCCAAATGTTCCTAATTGAATTGGAATTTCAGTGTATACTTTCTGAATCAACTGTACTTTAAATGAAATTGACCCCAAACCTAGCGTCCAGTGAAATAGCCACACATATTAGATTTTGTCACCATCTGCTGGGCATTCTGTGAACAGTAGAAGAAAACGGTTGGGGATGGAAAGCGGGACATTGACAGCAGAATTATGATCATATAGGCACGTTTTAAAATGTTTTGCAACGGGAAATGAAGATAGGCGCTAGTGGTGCGCAGGTCAGCTGTTTGTTCACCCGCAACCGTCGCAATTGCTAACAACCCATGCGCAACCACCGACTATAGCCAAAGTGATAATGTTAAAATCTAAGGCCTGCATCCAACCCTAACCAGCTTCAGGCTACATACAGTAAGAGACAGCATAACTCGTTTTTGGTAGAGGGTGCAGTATTTTTGGTTGTTGCCTAATTTAAATATGTTTTGTTCGTAATTTCTAACATTTTGGTAGGTTATTTCGAGAGTTTGGGACTTTAAGGTTCTGCATTTTAGTCAAAAATGAGTTATTGACATAGCCTTGTTCTGTTCAATGTTTTCTAACAATATAGTACTCTAAATAACCCAATCCATGTTGATAAGTTCAAAAGAATACAATATAAAAATCGCTGACACCATTTAAACCAATGATTGTTCTTTAAAGCCAATTATCTCAGAATCATATTTTTGCAGAGAACCTTATAGCCCCAAGCTCTCGATTTGTTAGTCAACTGTATGTAATTAGATACATGTAACTTCTCGTCTGTCATTATATGTTGCCCTAGAATACCAAATAAATCCTTGCTCACCAGAATGTCATAAATCAATAGAATTAATACACTATATATATAAAACTATGTGGACACTCCGTCAAATTAGTGGATTCGGCAATTTCAGCCACACCCATTGCTGACAAAATGGAGCACACAGCCATGCAAGCTCCATAGCCAAACATTGGCAGTAGAACTGAAGAGCTCAGTGACTATCAACGTGGTACCGTCATAGGATGCCACCTTTTCCAAGTTAATTTGCCAATTTTCTGACAAGCTAGAGCTGCCGGGTCAACTGTAAGTGCTGTTATTGTGAAGTGGAAATGTCTAGGAGAAAAAAAAAAGAAAAAAAAAGACTTAGGAAGTGGTAAGTCACACAAGCTCACAGAATGGGACTTCACAGAACGGGACCGTCAAGTGCTGAAGTGCACAGCAAGTAACAATCATCTGTCCTCAACACTCACTACCAAGTTCCAAACTGCCTCTGGAAGCAACTTCAGCACAAGTACTGTTCATTAGGTGCTTCATGAAATGGGTTTCCATGGCCGAGCAGCAGCACACAAGCCTAAGTTCACCATGCACAATACCAAGCTTCGGCTGAAGTGGTGTAAAGCTCGTCACCATTGGACTCTAGAGCAGTGGAAACATGTTCTGTGGAGTGATGAATCACACTTCACCATCTGGCAGTCTGATGGACAAATATGGGTTTGGCAGATGCCAGGAGAATGCTACCATAGTGCCAACTGTAAGTTTGGTGGAGGAAGAATAAGGGTCTGGGGCTGTTTTTCATGGTTCAGGCTAGGCCCCTTTGTTCCAGTGAAGGAAAATCTTAACACTACAGCATACATTCTAGAAGTTTCTGTGGTTCCAACTTTTTGGCAAAAGTTTGGGGAAGGCCCTATCCTGTTTCATCATGACAATGCCCCGTGCACAAAGCGAGGTCCATACAGAAATGGTTTGTCGAGAACGGTGTGGAAGAACTTTACTGGCCTGCAGAGAACCCTGACCTCAACCCCATCAAACACCTTTGGGATTAATTGGAACGCCAACTGTGAGCCAGGCCTAATCGCCCAACATCAGTGCCCGAACTCACTAATGCTCTTTTGGCTGAATGGAAGCAAGCCCCCGCAGTAATGTTACAAATAGTTACAAATTCTAGTGGAAAGCCTTCCCAGAAGAGTGGAGGCTGTTATAGCAGCAAAGGGGTGAACAACTCCATATTAATGCCCATGATTTTGGAATGAGATATTCGATGAGAAGGTGTCCACATACTTTTGGTCATGTTGTGTACTTCAATCTTGTTGACATTGTAAAGATTTATCTGTCATCTCTACTTCTTTTGCAGTACCAGGAGGCACCAGTGAGAAAATACAATACAAAAATAAGAAAAATCAGGGGAAAGATTTTTTTCAGTTTGACCGATTGTAAGGAAAGAGAGCTGTGAAAATGACCCAACATGTTCCTTATAATATTTCAGCTAGGCTTGGATGCATATATTATGTGTTTGAAATATCAGCTTTTATGAGGCTGATCAACATTTTTTTGTTTAACTAGGCAAGTCAGTTAAGAACAAATTCTTGTTTTACAATGGCGGCCAACAAACATAACAATGACAAAAATAGAACAACATACAATACATGTAAGTACCTGATGATAGACACAAGAAAGCACAATAGCACATGTCTGTATATTCTTGATTCATCTGTTAGCATGGAAATAACAGGGCATTACTGTGACCGTAACAATTAGAGCGTGCAAGCTAATTCACTCCTTCTTACAGCAATAACACAAAAGCACATCCTAGTTTGCCCCCAATATATAACAGGTACCGTACACACATATACAGTGCATTCGGAAAGTATTCAGACCCCTTGACCTTTTCCACATTTTGTTAGTTAAAGCCTTATTATAATATTGATTATAAAAAAAATCTTCATCAAAAATCCTTGTCAATCCCCGCACAATACCCCATTTTGACAAAGCAAAAATAGTTTTATTATTTTTGTACATTTATTTAAACATGTTTTTTTTAATCTACAGAAATATCACATTTACATAAGTATTCAGACTCTTTACTCAGTACTTCAAGTTTTCTTGGGTATTTTCCAAGCTTGGCACACTTATATTTGGGGAGCTTCTCCCATTCTTCTCTGCAGATCCTCTCAAGCTCTGTCAGTTTGGATGGGTAGCGTTGCACACCAAATATTTATTTTACACCATAATTTGCAAATAAATTAGTAAAAAATCCTACAATTTGATTTCCTGGATTTTTTTTGCTAATTTTGTCTGTCATAGTTGAAGTGTAACTATGATGAAAATTACAGGCCTCTCTCATCTTTTTAAGTGGGAGAACTTGCACAATTGGTGGCTGACTAAATACTGTTTTGCCTCACTGTATGTTCACTATGGTGCATCACATTTTTTGGAACCTCTCCAGCAAGCTGATAATAAACTATTATTAATTTAAGATTGACTTCGAGTGTCCCTGTGTTGTATTTCCACAACAAATATAAAATTATCACATTGGCAGCTTTCATAATTGTATAGACACCTGTTTCCCTCGCCTCTATTTAACATCTATGGATTGTTCACCCTCATCTCTTGCACACCAGTCTCGTTTGTTTGCTGTTTCCATGGACGCACTGCGGCTCGGTCAAATAAGTACACAAAGAAACAACATGTCCCACAATGCAGTTTGGATGCGGAAGAGAAGGAAACAACTTCCAGTTGATCGGCATTAGCGTCACGGCAGCAGCGTTAGTATCCCGGGAGCAGCATTAAGACTTTCGGTTTTCTGATTTTGTCTTCAAAATAAAAGTACAACGCTATATATATGATCCAAAATAAATAAACAATGCAGCTTTCCATTGGGCATAATGCTAAAATAATGTTACAAAATTATAACTACATCGGGGAAATATCTAAACTAAAGATAATTACTACTTTATATAAGATTATATTATAAGGTGGAGCACATTGAGAAATGGCTGGAGCTTAATTAAATGAATGTAAAGAAAATAATATTCTAGAGACCCTACTGATCTTGCACTGAAATCTATACATGGTGTAATTTCTTGGATGACTGTGGTCTACCCAGTAGCCATTTCTACTCCACCCATTCCATTGGTCCAAATGCATGGCTCCCAAGTGGCACAGCATTCTAAGGCACTGTAACTCAGTGCAAGAGGCATCACTACAGTCCCTGGTTCAATTCCAGGCTTAATCACATCTGGCTGTGAATGTGAGTCCCATAGGGAACCACACAACTGGCCTAGCATTGTCCAGGGTAGTCCATCATTGTAAATAAAAATGTCTTCTTAACTGACTTCCTAGTTAAATCAAATGTAAATAATGCACTGTAGGCCTATAAATTACATATGGTCTTATATAGAAAAATGTTTCTATGTGCCGATGTAAAAGTGTTGTTGGGAATACTCAGTAGGGTTTGTAGAATCTATATGTGGTGTCATTTCATGGGGCTTTGAGTAATGCAGAGTGTTGCTGGCCTTTTACTTCATCCATTCCATTGGCCACAATATGAATCACTGTATATGAAATACTCTGTATTATTGAGAGCCCCATGAAATGACACCATATATACATTCTACAGACCCTATTGAGTATCCTCTACAACACCTTTACTGTGGCACCCAGAATAGATTTAGCTGTATATCTATTCCATATACAGTGATTCACATTGTGGCCTTTCATTTGACCTTGGAACATGTTTTAAAACCGACATTTAATGCAAATGTCACTTAAATATAAATAAATAAGATTCATTGTTAATGTTTAGCTAATTATATTTCATATATCATGAATAAATACAGGTTATTGACACGGTTCTACTATTACACGGGGAACTTTTATTTTGACAAACTTCAAAATTCCATGACCAGGATGTAACTTTTTAGTGTTTCTGACGAGCCGCTGATATGATCAGCTGACAGTTCATTCGTGTTGTTATTTTGCTCGCTATCTAACGAAGTAATTTAGGGTGGCTAGCTTGCTAGCGGTCGAAATTGGTGTTATACTGTGGTTCATTTTAATTTTTAATGTGTTTCTCGTATATTTAAAAAGTGGTATAGTTACACATATTTATTTGACTAACGTTAGTCGTGATATCAAAGGAGCTGTCACTCCTATTTAGCTCTCGTGCAGGATGACTTCTCGGCGACCGGACAATTTTGATGGTTTAGGTTACAGAGGTATTGAGGATCCTGCTTACAGTGGGGGCTACAGTGGAAGGTCATTTAATAATTCTTCTATTGTGGACCTGCAGAATTGGGTAACAACACCGCCAGATATTCCAGGTAGCCGAAATTTACATTTTGGTGAACGCACGCCCCAATTTGAGGCGGCCCCTGCAGCACCTGGTGCTGAAGAGACTCTGCCCACAGCTCCTCCATCCGGTAGGGGACATCATTTCAGCAACGCTGACCATTTTCATTCACAACAATGACTTCGACACGAAATCGTCACTGTGTCATGAGTGTTTGAATGTGAAAGCGTCTGGTCTATATCTTAACATTAAGAAATGTGAACTCATAGCTGTCAAAGATTGTGTGACACCTTCATATTATGGTATTCCAGTAAAAGAAGAACTTACATATTTAGGCATAACCATTACAAAGGATCAGAAGTCTAGAGGCTTACTAAATGTTAACCCTCTTATTAAAAAAACCCAGATGAAACTAAATCAATGGCTACAGAGGGACTTATCTTTGAAAGGTAGAGTCCTAATAACCAAGGCTGAAGGTATCTCTAGACTAGACTAACATATGGTGCTCTATCTTTATATCTTGACTGTAAAATAAGCATGGAGATAGACCAGATGCTTTTCAACTTTCTTTGGAGATACCGTACCCATTACATTAGGAAAACTGTTGTAATGAACACTTATGAGAATGGTGGACTGAATTTTCTGGATTTTGCTACTTTAAATAAGACTTTTAAGATCAATTGGATAAAACAATTCCTAAGAAGACTCACTTCTATCTGGAATTTTATTCCTCATCGTGTCTTCTCTACTTTTGGTGGCCTTAACTTCATGTTGTTTTGCAATTATAACATTGACAAAGTTCCAGTGAAACTTTCTGCTTTTCATCGGCAGGTTTTCTTGTCATGGTCCTTAATTTATAAACACAATTTTTCTCCACACAGATATTGAATATGGAATAATCGGGATATATTGTATAAAAATACCTCTCTGTTTTTAGAATATTGGTTCAGAAATAATATCCTATTGGTGAGCCAACTGGTAAATGCAGAGGGTCTTTTACTCAGTTATAAAGAATTTTACACGGTCCCTGTAACACCTAAAGATTTTGCAATTGTTTTAGATGCCATTCCCTCAGGTGGTTGCTACAGTGCCTTGCGAAAGTATTCGGCCCCCTTGAACTTTGCGACCTTTTGCCACATTTCAGGCTTCAAACATAAAGATATAAAACTTTATTTTTTTGGGAAGAATCAACAACAAGTGGGACACAATCATGAAGTGGAACGACATTTATTGTATATTTCAAACTTTTAATAAATTAAAAACTGAAAAATTGGCAGTGCAAAATTATTTAGCCCCCTTAAGTTAATACTTTGTAGCGCCACCTTTTGCTGCGATTACAGCTGTAAGTCGCTTGGGGTATGTCTCTATCAGTTTTGCACATCGAGAGACTGAAATTTTTTCCCATTCCTCCTTGCAAAACAGCTCGAGCTCAGTGAGGTTGGATGGAGAGCATTTGTGAACAGTTGGTAGAGCATGGCGCTTGTAACGCCAGGGTAGTGGGTTCGATTCCCGGGACCACCCATATGTAGAATGTATGCACACATGACTGTAAGTCGCTTTGGATAAAAGCGTCAGCTAAATGGCATATATTATATTATTATATTATTTTATTATATTAACAGCAGTTTTCAGTTCTTTCCACAGATTCTCGATTGGATTCAGGTCTGGACTTTGACTTGGCCATTCTAACACCTGGATATGTTTATTTTTGAACCATTCCATTGTAGATTTTGCTTTGTGTTTTGGATCATTGTCTTGTTGGAAGACACATCTCCGTCCCAGTCTCAGGTCTTTTGCAGACTCCATCAGGTTTTTTTCCAGAATGGTCCTGTATTTGGCTCCATCCATCTTCCCATCAATTTTAACCATCTTCCCTGTCCCTGCTGAAGAAAAGCAGGCCCAAACCATGATGCTGCCAACACCATGTTTGACAGTGGGGATGGTGTGTTCAGGGTGTTGAGCTGTGTTGCTTTTACTCCAAACATAACGTTTTGCATTGTTGCCAAAAAGTTCAATTTTGGTTTCATCTGACCAGAGCACCTTCTTTCACATGTTCGGTGTGTCTCCCAGGTGGCTTGTGGCAAACTTTAAACAACACTTTTTATGGATATCTTTAAGAAATGGCTTTCTTCTTGCCACTCTTCCATAAAGGCCAGATTTGTGCAATATACGACTGATTGTTGTCCTATGGACAGAGTCTCCCACCTCAGTTTTAGATCTCTGCAGTTCATCCAGAGTGATCATGGGCCTCTTGGCTGCATCTCTGATCAGTCTTCTCCTTGTATGAGCTGTACGTTTAGAGGGACGGCCAGGTCTTGGTAGATTTGCAGTGGTCTGCTACTCCTTCCATTTCAATATTATCGCTTGCACAGTGCTCCTTGGGATGTTTAAGCTTGGGAAATCTTTTTGTATCCAAATCCGGCTTTAAACTTCTTCACAACAGTATCTCGGACCTGCCTGGTGTGTTCCTTGTTCTTCATGATGCCCTCTGCGCTTTTAACGGACCTCTGAGACTATCACAGTGCAGGTGCATTTATACGGAGACTTGATTACACACAGGTGGATTGTATTTATCATCATTAGTCATTTAGGTCAACATTGGATCATTCAGAGATCCTCACTGAACTTCTGGAGAGAGTTTGCTGCACTGAAAGTAAAGGGGCTGAATAATTTTGCACGCCCAATTTTTCAGCTTTTGATTTGTTAAAAAAGTTTGAAATATCCAATAAATGTCGTTCCACTTCATGATTGTGTCCCACTTGTTGTTGATTCTTCACAAAAAAAGACAGTTTTATATCTTTATGTTTGAAGCCTGAAGCCTTGTTATTAATAAAAAAATGATAAAAAAAAAAAAAAAAAAAGAAATCACTCAACTTTCAACTAGCTACCTAGCTAGGCCTGAGAATAGTAGAGTCAGTGTCAACAATTTGCATTTACATTTACATTTAAGTCATTTAGCAGACGCTCTTATCCAGAGCGACTTACAAATTGGTGCATTCACCTTATGACATCCAGTAGAACAGTCACTTTACAATAGTGCATCTAAATCTTAAAGGGGGGGGGGGGGTGAGAAGGATTACTTATCCTATCCTAGGTATTCCTTAAAGAGGTGGGGTTTCAGGTGTCTCCGGAAGGTGGTGATTGACTCCGCTGTCCTGGCGTCGTGAGGGAGTTTGTTCCACCATTGGGGGCCAGAGCAGCGAACAGTTTTGACTGGGCTGAGCGGGAACTGTACTTCCTCAGTGGTAGGGAGGCGAGCAGGCCAGAGGTGGATGAACGCAGTGCCCTTGTTTGGGTGTAGGGCCTGATCAGAGCCTGGAGGTACTGAGGTGCCGTTCCCTCACAGCTCCGTAGGCAAGCACCATGGTCTTGTAGCGGATGCGAGCTTCAACTGGAAGCCAGTGGAGAGAGCGGAGGAGCGGGGTGACGTGAGAGAACTTGGGAAGGTTGAACACCAGACAGGCTGCGGCGTTCTGGATGAGTTGTAGGGGTTTAATGGCACAGGCAGGGAGCCCAGCCAACAGCGAGTTGCAGTAATCCAGACGGGAGATGACAAGTGCCTGGATTAGGACCTGCGCCGCTTCCTGTGTGAGGCAGGGTCGTACTCTGCGGATGTTGTAGAGCATGAACCTACAGGAACGGGCCACCGCCTTGATGTTAGTTGAGAACGACAGGGTGTTGTCCAGGATCACACCAAGGTTCTTAGCGCTCTGGGAGGAGGACACAATGGAGTTGTCAACCGTGATGGCGAGATCATGGAACGGGCAGTCCTTCCCCGGGAGGAAGAGCAGCTCCGTCTTGCCGAGGTTCAGCTTGAGGTGGTGATCCGTCATCCACACTGATATGTCTGCCAGACATGCAGAGATGCGATTCGCCACCTGGTCATCAGAAGGGGGAAAGGAGAAGATTCATTGTGTGTCGTCTGCATAGCAATGATAGGAGAGACCATGTGAGGTTATGACAGAGCCAAGTGACTTGGTGTATAGCGAGAATAGGAGAGGGCCTAGAACAGAGCCCTGGGGGACACCAGTGGTGAGAGCGCGTGGTGAGGAGACAGATTCTCACCACGCCACCTGGTAGGAGCGACCTGTCAGGTAGGACGCAATCCAAGCGTGGGCCGCGCCGGAGATGCCCAACCCGGAGAGGGTGGAGAGGAGGATCTGATGGTTCACAGTATCGAAGGCAGCCGATAGGTCTAGAAGGATGAGAGCAGAGGAGAGAGAGTTAGCTTTAGCAGTGCGGAGCGCCTCCGTGATACAGAGAAGAGCAGTCTCAGTTGAATGACTAGTCTTGAAACCTGACTGATTTGGATCAAGAAGGTCATTCAGAGAGAGATAGCGGGAGAGCTGGCCAAGGACGGCACGTTCAAGAGTTTTGGAGAGAAAAGAAAGAAGGGATACTGGTCTGTAGTTGTTGACATCGGAGGGATCGAGTGTAGGTTTTTTCAGAAGGGGTGCAACTCTCACTCTCTTGAAGACGGAATGGACGTAGCCAGCGGTCAGGGATGAGTTGATGAGCGAGGTGAGGTAAGGGATAAGGTCTCCGGAAATTGTCTGGAGAAGAGAGGAGGGGATAGGGTCAAGCGGGCAGGTTGTTGGGCGGCCGGCCGTCACAAGACGCGAGATTTCATCTGGAGAGAGAGGGGAGAAAGAGGTCAGAGCACAGGGTAGGGCAGTGTGAGCAGAACCAGCGGTGCCGTTTGACTTAGCAAACGAGGATCGGATGTTGTCAACCTTCTTTTCAAAATGGTTGACGAAGTCATCTGCAGAGAGGGAGGGGGGAGGAGGATTCAGGAGGGAGGAGAAGGTGGCAAAGAGCTTCCTAGGGTTAGAGGCAGATGCTTGGAATTTAGAGTGGTAGAAAATGGCTTTAGCAGCAGAGACAGAGGAGGAAAATGTAGAGAGGAGGGAGTGAAAGGATGCCAGGTCCGCAGGGAGGCGAGTTTTCCTCCATTTCCGCTCGGCTGCCCGGAGCCCTGTTTGGACTTTACATTACCGACAGTAACTTATGCGACATACTTAAACTTTAGCGTAACGTTACGTGTCTTGGTTCCACAAAAATACGTTTAACTTTCTTTGACTTCGCCCTGAAATCCACGTTAACAATCAGTAACCATTCATATAAATGATTCCTGTGCAAGATAGGGATTCAATAACATTAAAGTACAAAAACACTGAAGAGAGCACAAACTACTGTAGGCCTAGCCTAGATATCTGTTTTTAAACTGTTTTATGAGGCACTGTTCTTGATTGCATATACTATTGCGCTGATAGAATCCAACCAACTCATATCCAAACAAGTCCAGAATTACCTACAAGAAGTAAAAAAAATAATATTGACAGGACTGCCTTTCAAAGCATCAATGATGAAATAACAGAAACAGAAACTTGGCATTTGAGCAGACCTACCACCATTTTGGGGTTCAGACAATACCCTGCAGATAGAGAGGGAGTGTATTGTTGACCTACAGTAGGAGCATTTCTCAAGTAGGCGGATGAGTCATACTGTATATTATAAAGTAGCTTTCCTGGTTATTTGCGCGTTTAGGTGCATTTGTGAACATTGATTGATGTCAATCACACTACAGGGTAAATCCACTTGAATTAAATCCCTTTTCAACAGCATTCCATTTTTTATTCAAAACTTTCCATTGATGTTTGCCCGTGGAAGAAGTGGTCAGATAGGGACTTTTTGGACATGAATGCCAAAACATTAATGAGATAAACATGCTCAAAATTGACCCATTTTGCATACCATACCGTGAGACATCCATGTCTTCTTCAATGGAAAATATAAACAGTTGAGTTTGATGTCATTTAAAAGCTTTACAAACAGTTTTTTCAAAAACCTTAAACCATTAACATCAATTATCTAACAATGCGTAAATTAAAAACATTTTCATGTTTGCTTAGACCCTATTTCACATCATGAGGTTTTTCTGTTGTGCCCACCATCGGTTGAGACACAAGATGCTCTTCCAGTGATGAAGACATGGATGGATTACCAACAACGATGAGACAGCCTAAAGGGAGGAGGAAAATAACCTGTCCCTCAACAAAACAAAAGAGCAGATTGTGGACTACAGGAGACAGCAGAGAGAGCACTCCCCCATCCACATCAACAAGTCTGCAGTGGATTGGGTCAACGTCAACAGTGAAGAGGCAACTCCGGGATGCTGGCCTTCGAGGCAGAGTTCCTCTTTCCAGTGTCCGTGTTCTTTTGCCTATCTTTTTATTTATTTTTTTTCATCCCTTTTTCATAGTATCCAATTGGTAGAAGTTACAGTCTTATCTCATCGCTTGAACTCCCGCACAGACTCGGGAGAGGCGAAGATTGAGAGCCATGCGTCCTCCGAAACACAACCCAACCAAGCCGCACTGCTTCTTGACACAATGCCCATCCAACCCAGAAGCCATCCGCACCAATGTGTCAGAGAAAACATCGTATACCTGGCGACCTGGTCAGCGTGCACTGCGCCCGGCCCGCCATAAGAGTCGCTAGTGCGCGATGAGACAAGGATATTCCTGCCGGCCAAACCCTCCCTAACCCGGACAACTCTGGGCCAATTGTGCGCCGCCCCATGGGCCTCCCGGTTGCGACAGAGCCTGGGTACAAACCCAGAATCTTTAGTGGCACAGCTAGCACTGCGCCTTAATCTTTTCTTTTTAATGGCCAGTCTGAGATATGGCTTTTTCTTTGCATTTCTGCCTAGAAGGCTAGCATCCCGGAGTTGCCTCCTCACTGTTGACGTTGAGACTGTTGTTTTGCAGGTACTATTTAATGAACTTGCCAGTTGAGGACTTGTGAGGCGTCTGTTTCTCAAACTAGACACTCTAATGTACTTGTCCTCTTGCTCAGTTGTGCACCGGGGCCTCCCACTCCTCTGTCTATTCTGGTTAGGGCCAGTTTGCTGTGTTCTGTGAAGGGAGTAGTACACAGCGTTGTACCAGATCTTCAGTTTCTTGTCAATTTCTCGCATGGAATAGCCTTCATTTCTCAGAAGAAGAATAGACTGACGAGTTACAGAAGAAAGGTCTTTGTTTCTGGCCATGTTGAGCCTGTAATCGAACCCTCACGAGTTAAAGAAGAAAGGTCTTTGTTTCTGGCCATTTTGAGACTGTAATCGAACCACAAATGCTGATGCTCCAGATACTCACCTAGTCTAAAGAAGGCCCGTTCTATTGCTTCTTTAATCAGAACAACAGTTTTCAGCTGTGCTAATATAATTGCAGAAGGGTTTTCTAATAATCAGTTAGCCTTTTAAAATGATAAACTTGGATTAGCTAACACAACGTGCCATTGGAACACAGGAGTGATGGTTGCTGATAATGGGCCTATGTAGATATTACATTAAAAAATCTGCCGTTTCCAGCTACAATAGTCATTTACAACATTAACAATGTCTACACTGTATTTATGATCAATTTGATGTTATTTTATTGGACGAAAAATTAGCTTTTCTTTCAAAAAGAAGGACATTTCTAAGTGACCCCAAACATTTGAACAGTAGTATGTGTATATTTATATCATCCAGTCTCTAACATTGCTCGTTCTGATATTTCCAATAATTTTGTGTGTATTTTTTTTATTTTATTGCTAAGTATTACTGCACTGTTGGAGCTAGAAACACAAGCATTTCGCTACACCTGCAAATCTGTGTACACGACTAATAACATTTGAGGGGGGTTTGCGTGTCTTGGTGACTTTACACCTCCGACTAATACGTGTGCTTCCCCCAGTGATGCTGTGACCCTTGCAGTATACTTGATGCTCTGCTTGTTTGTTGACAATAAACTCAATTCGACGAGTCTAATTTCTCAGCTACTTAGCCTATGATGCTCAAAATATTGAGTGACTTGCATGACTATGATTTATTTATGTATAACAATAAATAAGGTTTTCCATTAAATGTTGCGGTTAGATATTCATTCACATGTATATGTTCTTTCTCTTTCAGAGCAGTTGAACAGATTTGCTGGATTTGGTATCGGGCTTGCAAGGTAGTTCAATGTTTCAGTAATTCAGTGGTAGTTTAGTAGTAAAGAGATGACTATGATCCATCTTGACTTCTAAAGGAAAGTAAACATTTACATTAAACAAACCATTTCCGTCATTAAACATTATATATACAGTCAAAGTGTTTGGGAAAAGGAAAGCGGTAAGCCAATACAGTGCATTCGGAAAGTATTCAGACCCCTTGACTTTTTCCACATTGTGTTATGTTACAAGCTTATTCTAAAATTGATTTTTTTTTAATCCCCCTCATCTATCTACACACAATACCCCATAATGACAAAGCAAATTTAGAAATGTTTGCTAATTTATAAAATACAATTTTAAAAATGAAAAATCACATTTGCATAAGTATTCTCAGTACTTTGTTGAAGCACCTTTGAAGCACACTTTGGCAGTGATTACAGCCTCAAGTCTTCTTGTGTATGATGCTACAAGCTTGGCACACCTGTATTTGGGGAGTTTCTCGCATTCTTCTCTGCAGATCCTCTCAAGCTCTGCCAGGTTGGATGTGGTGTGTCGCTCCACAGATATTTTCAGGTCACTCCAGAGATGTTCGATTGGGTTCAAGTCTGGGCTCTGGCTGGGCAACTCAAGGACATTAGGAAGCTTGTCCCGAAGCCACTTCTGCATTGTCTTGGCTGTGTGCTTAGGGTCGTTGTCCTGTTGGAAGGTGAACCTTCACCCCAGTCTGAGGTCCTGAGCACTCTGGAGCATGTTTTCATCAAGGATCTCTCTACTTTGCTCCATTCATCTTTCCCTTGATCCCATTCCCTGCCGCTGACAAACATCCCCACAGCATGAGGCTGCCACCAACATGCTTCACCGTAGGGATGGTGCCAGGTTTTCAACAGACGTGACGCTTGGAATTCAGGCCAGATAATCTGACCAGAGAATCTTGTTTGTCATGGTCTGAGAGACTATTAGTTGCTTTTTGGCAAACTCCAAGCGGGTTGTCCTGTGCCTTTTACTGAGGAGTGGTTTCCGTCCGTCCACTCTACCACAAAGGCCTGATTGGTGGAGTGCTGCACAGATGGTTGTCCTTCTGGGAGGTTATCCCATCTCCACAGAGGAACTCTGGAGCTCCCTGACCAAGGCCCTTCTCCCCCAATTTCTCAGTTTGGCCAGGCGGCCAGCTCTAGGTGGTGGTGCCAAACTTATTCTATTTAAGAATTATTGAAGCCACTTTGTCCGTGGGACCATCAATGCTGCAGACATTTTTTGGTACCCTTCGCCAGATCTGTGCCTCGACACAATCCTGTCTCGGAGCTCTACGGACAATTATTTTGACCTCATGGCTTGGTTTTTGCTCTGACAGGTGTGTGCCTTTCCAAATCATGTCCAATCAATTGAATTTACCACAGGTGGAGTCCAATCAGGTTGTAGAAACATCTCAAAGATGATCAATGGAAACAGGATGCACCTGAGCTCAATTTACAGTCTAATAACAAAGGGTCTGAATACTTGTGTCAATAAGGTATTTCTGTTTTTATATGTCATCATTTTTCAAATAAGGCTGTAATGTAACAAAATTTGGAAAAAGTCAAGGGGTCTTAATACTTTCCGAATGCACCGTATGTACAGTGCATGGTTGGCTGAGAGAAATTGATGATAAAATGATTGCGGGGGCTGTTTTGTTAGACTTCAGTGCTGCTTTTGACATTATCGATCGTAGTCTGCTGCTGGAAAAACGTATGTGTTATGGCTTTACACCCCCTGCTATATTATGGATAAAGAGTTACTTGTCTAACGGAACACAGAGGGTGTTCTTTAATGGAAGCCTCTGAAATATAATCCAGTTAGAATCAGGAATTTCCCAGGGTAGCTGTTTAGGCCCCTTGCTTTTTTCAATTTTTACTAACGACATGCCACTGACTTTGAGTAAAGCCAGAGTGTCTTTGTATGCGGATGACTCAACGCTATACACATCAGCTACTACAGTGACTGAAATGACTGCAACACTCAACAAAGAGCTGCAGTTAGTTTCAAAGTGGGTGGCAAGGAATAAGTTAGCCCTAAATATTTCTAAAACTAAAAGCATTGTATTTGGAACAAAACACTCACTTAACCCTAAACCTTAACTAAATCTTGTAATAAATAATGTGGAAATTAGTAGCTAAGATGGGGAGAAGTCTGTCTATAATAAAGCGATGCTTTGCTTTCTTAACATCACTATCAGCAAGGCAGATTCTACAGGCCCTAGTTTTGTTGCACCTTGACTACTGTTCAGTCGTGTGGTCAGGTGTCACAAAAAAGGACTTAGGAAAATTGCAATTGGCTCAGAACAAGGCAGCACGGCTGGCCCTTGGATCTACACAGCGAGCTAATATTAATCATATGCATGTCAATCTCTCCTGGCTGAAAGTGGAGGGGAGATTGACTTCATCACTACTTTTATTTATGAGAGGTATTGAAATGTTGACATGACATGTTGAATGCACTGAGCTGTCTGTCTAAACTACTGGCACACAGTAGTGGCACACACAACTACTCGGACACCCATGCATACCCCACAAGACATGCTACAAGAGGTCCCTTCACAGTCCCCAAGTCCAGAACAGACTATGGGAGGCACACAGTACTACATAGAGCCATGACTACATGGAACTGACGCAAGCAGTAAAATTATATTTTAAAAAACACATTTAAAAAAAAAAAAAAACCTTATGGAAAGTGAAGCAACACAAACATTGGCATAGACACACACACACACACACACACACACACACACACACACACGATAACATACACACTATACATACACATGGATTTAGTACTGTAGATATGTGCTAGTGGTGGAGTAGGGGCCTGAGGGCACACAGTGTGTTGTGAAATCTGTGAATGTATTGTAATGTTTTTTTAAATTGTATAAACTGCCTTAATTGTACAGTGCCTTCAGAAAGTATTCATAACCCTCAACTTATTCCACAATTTGTTTTGTTACAGCCTGAATTCAAAATGGATGTGAAAACAATCAGATTTAATCCATCTACACACATTATGCCATAATCACAAATCAAATACAGAAATATCACGTTTACAGAGTGAAAAGAAGAGAAACTGTACAGAACAAAAATATTTCAAAACATGCATCTTGTTTGCACAAGGCACTACAGTAATACTACAAAAAGGAATTCACTTTTTGTGCTGAAAACAAAGTGTTATGATTGAGGCAAATCCAATACAACACAATACTGAGTACCATTCTCTATATTTTCAAGCATACTGGTGGCTGTTATGTTATGAGTATGCTTGTAATCGTTAAGGACTAGAGAGTTTTTCAGCTAAAAAAAAATAATCAGACTGGAGCTAAGCACAGGCAAAATCTTAGAGGAAAAACCAGTTCAATCTGCTTTCCACCAGACACTGGGAGGTGAATTCACCTTTCAGCAGGACAATAACCTGAAACAAGCCAAATCTACACTGGAATTGCTTACCAAGAAGACAGTGAATATTCCTGTGGCCGAGTTACAGTTTTGACTTAAATCTACTTGCAAATCTATGCAAAGACCTGAAAATGTTTGTCTAGCAATGATCAACAACCAATTTAACAGAGCTTGAAGACTATTGAAAATAATAATGGGAAAATGTTTCACAATCCAGGTGTGGAAAGCTCTTAGAGACCCAGAAAGACTCACAGCTATAAAAGCTGCAGAACATGCTGTGCTTCTACAAAATATTGAGTCAGGTGTGAATACTTATGAAAATGTGTTAGTATTGTGGAGTAACTACAATGTTGTTGATCTATCCTCAAATGTTTTCCTATCACAGCCATTAAAGGCTGTGACTGTTATAAAGTCAACATTGTCCTCATAGTGAAATCCCTGAGCGGTATCCTTCCTCTCTGGCAACTGAGTTAGGAAGGATGCCTGTATCTTTGTAGTGACTGGGTGGTTTGATACACCATCCAAAGTGTATTTAATAAATTCACCATGTTCAAAGGGATATTCAATGTCTGAATCTCAATTTAATCCATTTTAAAATCAGGTTGTAACACAACAAAATGTGGAAAAAGTCAAAGGGTGTGAATACTTTCTGAAGGCACTGTGTTCACACCATGTCTTCTTCTTCCAGTCTCTTTACTGAAAATGTCCTGGCTCACCCTTGCATTGTGTTTCGACGTCAGTGCCAGGTAAGCCTACCTGCAGTATATGTCACAATTCACATGTTCAGAGTTTGTATGTGTTCCATCCTTAGGCTTTGGTGTACTCTGTTGACTCAAATCTTTCTACAATACAGTAAATAAATCTTCATGGGTGTATCACAGTTGCCCATTATAATGCTACTTAAGGTTTCACCTCCAGTGAGCTTGAAGTAAGTATTTAATGAACTAAGTTGAAGTAAGTAGTAATAATAAATAAATTATTCCTAATTCTGTTTGTTTGTGGCTTCCAGGTCAATTATCACGCCAGGTGCTACCATCTGTCCCCATTGACTGCTATCAGTGTGATGTATAATGTCACCAAGAGTCAGGTAGTAAATGCTTTTCACAAACCCAAAACCCAACATTCACAAATAGGCCTAACAAATATCACCACAAAAAAATTTCAAAAGATGTTGAAAATGTGGATTTTGGGCTAACATGTTTTAATGCCGGTATATTTTTGTGAATTGTCTGCTTGCAGGGTCCTAAGGCCTTATGGAAAGGAATGGGCAGCACCTTTGTGGTACAGGGAGTCACATTGGGAACAGAAGGCATCATAAGTGAATGCACTCCACTACCACGGTATGCATTTACTGTTGGAAGATATTTGAGACAAGAAAACTAGCCAATGGGAATATTGCTTATATTAGTCATTGCCTTTAGTCCTCGCCTGATCGCACACCATATCTTTGACAAGACTTCGACAAACAAAAATAAAATGTTTGTATTGCTGTTGATAAAAATCGAGCACAACATCAATTGCAAGTCATCCTTTTAAATGGCGTTAGGTGTCAAACTTCCACTCACTATGTGGCCTCTAGCCACTACAAGAACATGCTGGAGGTAGGTGATTATACTCAAGAGAGGCTATATCTATCAGCTCCCAAGGGTTCCAGTGAGATGATCACAAAGTTCCAGTACCAACATCGAAGACCACTAACAGCTTTAAATTAATGGGGAAAAAACGGCATGAAACAAACTATGGAGTATACTTCATAAATAAGTGTTCAAACAATACAATAACTTGTTTAAACCAACCTTTTTTTATTCTTAAAAATCTGAATTATGTTAAATCACCTTGTTTGAAATAAATGAACACTGTTACTTACCTGGTACCTTGGATAGAGGACTGACTATGCTTGTTTGTTTGTTCTCAGAGAACTCTCCCACAAATGGAACCCCAAGCAAGTTATTGGGCATTTGGTTCTGAAAGGGTAATAACATTTATTTTCTTTCCTAAATAATGAATGGTTTTTATACTGTAACTTACAAGTAACAGTATGGTAAGTGATAATTTAATTGCATAACTATAGAGTGCATATTCATATGTATAAAAAAAGTATGCAGGGTTATAGAGAAGGGACTTTACATTTAGATGCTGTTATCAGATGGTGCTGATATCTTTATTTCAGTAGAATGCTTTGATCTTATGACCAGTTATTGTGTATCTCCTTTTTACAGTTTGACCTGTGTGGTTGCCATGCCATTTTACTCAGCAAGCCTCATTGAAACTGTGCAGGTGAGTGTGTCCATACTTCATACTTACTGTATATGGATGATGATCCCTTTGTGGTCTGTTGTACTTTGGCTGTCCTTATCTTGTCCATCTGTATCTTCTATAACTCCCCTTCACTTTCTAACTGACTTTGGGTGAGTTTCCCAACAACATAAAGATAATCTTGAGTGTGAAGATCATTGTTCGTCCATTGTCTAATAAAGATAAATATGGCTTCATGTTTTTGCAAAACTCAACCTTTTTTTTAACAGTATCACAGAGCTGGTCTTTTCAATCCAAACACACATGCAGAGATAATTTCAGATCATTCTGTATTAACCATGAAATATGCACCACACCCATAGTGTCCCTTTTTGTGTGTCCCCAGAGTGAGATCATCCGGGACAACCCTGGCATCCTGGACTGTGTGAAGGAGGGTGTGGGCCGGGTCATGGGAATGGGCGTCCCCCACAGCAAGCGCCTGCTGCCCCTATGGGGTCTCATGCTCCCCACCGTGCTCCACGGGGTCCTCCACTATGTGGTGAGCTCCACCGTGCAGAGGCTGGTTCTCTTCCTCCTGCGCCGGAAGAGTCCGGCCAAGCAGCCCGTGGACGGCTCGGAGACGGTCCAGACTATGCTGGATGCTTACTTCCCAGAACTCATGGCTAGTTTTGTGGCCAGTCTGTGTGCCGATGTCCTCCTCTATCCGCTGGAGATGGTGATGCACAGGCTCCACATCCAGGGCACGCGCACCATCATCGACAACACAGACCTGGGCTTTGAGGTCCTGCCCATCAACACGCAGTATGAAGGCATCCGGGACTGTGTAAATGTGATCCGGCGAGAGGAGGGAGCCTTGGGATTCTACAAAGGCTTTGGCTCCATCGTGGTGCAGTACTCGCTACACGCCGCCGTGCTGCAGATCACCAAGGTGATCTATTCCACCTTGCTGCAAAACGCCTAAAAAAAACAATGCAAAATATTCCTAAATGTTCGTTGGTGGTTGCCCCTTTGAAACCCTGTTTTTTTTTTTGCTCATTCTGGAAAATGTTGTCATTTTCGAAAAAACTAAAATACCAAAAGATGGCTTGATTATTTTTTCTGTCCAGAAGCACATTTCGAGTGTTTTGCCGAGAATGGTGTCCCTAATTGTCAGCACTTCCACTGTGTCACAAAGCACTGAATAATAATATGTACTATGATACATGGAATCAATAAATATCCCCAATGGTCATAGAAGGAAATACACTTAACTTGCATCTGTCAAACTAACTCACCCTGGCGTCATTTATGTGAATTATCAGTCAGTAGTCTTCTCTGCAAATCACACGATTTTTCTGGTGTATCTCATCTGAAAGGATCTCATTTCTACATTGTATGAATGTGACAATTTGTTGCTTTTGTGTTTGTTAGCACTAGCAGAGGATGGGTTGTGCCAATGTATCCAGAAATGTATGTACAGAAAGTCTTTCAATTATTATTTGCTTTACGAGTGACATTGTATGTTTGTAGGTATCAGTAGCGGTGCGTGGGTAAAATCACTAGAGAAGCCAGAAAAAATCCATATTACAACCTATGTGTTGCTATGTAAGCTGTTAGTTCATATGCCTTGCGACAGTGATATATAGGCCTAAAGGCCGAGACAAGAAGAAGACACAGTGGCAGAATAAATTCAACCACACCGTATTTTCATCACAACCCTGAGATCACCATTCACAGTTGAGCTCGCTCAGTTTAGCTCAACGCTGATTGGCTATTATTTTATAATTTTCTTTTATCAAGGGAGGCAAAATGCTTGTTGGCTTCCCTTGCATTCAATGCTAAGGGCGGCAACAATGTCATACTCTTTTGGACCAGACAGCATCAGATAGATGGCCTACACATACAGAGACGGGGGTGCTGTTTCGTTCGTTCGGTTTGCTTTGAGATACTTTTGTATAGTGGATGTGGACACGCATTCAAATGAGTGGATTCGTCTATTTCAGCCACACTCATTACTGACAGGTGTATAAAATTGAGCACACTGCCATGCAATCTCCATAGACAAACATTGGCAGTAGAATGGCCTTACTGAAGAGCTTAGTGACTTCCAACGTGACACCGTCATAGGATGCCACCTTTCCAACAAGTCAGTTCGTCAAATGTCTGCCCTTCTAGAGCTGCCGTGGTCAACTGTAAGTGCTGTTATTGTGAAGTGGAAACGTCTAGGAGAAACAACGGAGCAGCAGCGAAGTGGTAGCCCACACAAGCTCACAGAACGGGACCGCCGAGTGCTGAAGCACATAGCATGTAAAAATGGTCTGTCCTCGGTTGCATCTCTCTCTCCCGAGTTCAAAACTGCCTCTGGAAGCACAATAACTGTTGGTCAGAAGCTTCATGAAATGGGTTTCCATGGCCGAACAGCCGCACACAAGCGTAAGTTCACCATGTGCAATACCAAGCGTCGGCTGGAGTGGTGTAAAGCTCGCCGCCATTGGACTCTTGAGCAGCGGAAATGCATTCTCTGGAGTAATAATCACGCTTCACCATCTGGCTGTCCGACGGACGAATCTGGGTTTGCCAAATGCCAGCAGAACACTACCTGCCCCAATGCATATTGCCAACTAAAGTTTGGTGGAGGAGGAATAATGGTCTGGGGCTGTTTTTCATGGTTCAGGCTAGGCCCCTTGGTTCCAGTGAATGGAAATCTTAATGCAACAGGATACACTGACATTCTAGATGATTCTGTGCCTCCAACTTTGTGGCAAGAGTTTGGGGAAGGCCTTTTCCTGTTTCAGCATGACAATGCCCGTGCACAAAGCGAGGTCCATACAGAAATGTTTTGTCGAGATCGGTGTGGAAGAACTTGACTGGCCTGCACAGAGCCCTGACCTCAGCCCCATCGAACACCTTTGGGATGATTTGTAACGCTGACTGTGAGCCAGGCCTAATCGCCCAACATCAGTGCCCGACCTCACAAATGGTTTTATGGCTGAATGGAAGCAAGTCCCCGCAGCAATGTTCCAACATCTATGTGTAAAGCATTCCCAGAAGTGGAGGCTGTTATAGCAGCAAAGGGAGGACCAACTCCATATTAATGCCTATGATTTTGGAATGAGATGTTCAACAAGCAGGTGTGCACATACTTTTGTTAATGTGTACATTCAGCCTCTTGCGAATTAAAAATAGCATTATGAAGGGCATTATGAAACACAGACCAAAGAAAATAGAGACCAAAGAAGAAAATACATGTTTTTTTTTTTCTTGGTCAGTTTTTTTGGGAAGCCTGGCTTACTTTGGCATCCATGAATACATGCCACTGGTAGGTATGTAGTATCAAGTTGTTCACATTTTGGTATCCACCGAGTACATTGCATTACAAATGAACAGTACATTATGAACAGTATGTAGTGTGAGAGTAGGAACATGAACAGATTTATGAGAATGGGTGATTGAGTTTAGCGTTTATAGAAGATTGACCTGCCTCTTTTGTAAATGTTTTAGGACCATACGGAGCTCAGAGTAGGGAAATGTATAAGATAATTTGGTCATCGCTTGAGAACCTTGCTGAAAATAAATGTCGGACATATTCTTTGCTTTTGTGTATTTGAACAATGAGTTCTCCAATGCAAAGGATGGCGGCAGCGAGAAGTAGCTGGTTTCCAACTGAACCTCAAATTCAGTGGGAAACCAACCAGCATTCAGATGCCTTCAGAAAGTACACCTTGACTTATTCCACATTTTATGTGTTACAGCCTGAATTCAACATTTACTCAATATATATTTTTTCACCCATCCACACACAATACCCCATAATGACAAAGAGAAAACATGTTTTTAGAAATGTCTCATTTACATAAGTATTCACAGCCCTGAGTCAATCAATACATGTTAGAATCACCTTTTGGCAGCGATTACAGATGTGAGTCTTCCTGGGTAAGTCTCCAAGAGCTTTGCACACCTGGATTGCACAATATTTGCACATTATTATATGAAAAATTCTTTAAGCTCTGTCAAGTTGGTTGTTGATCATTGCTACTGTAGACAACCATTTTCAAGTTTTGCCATAGATTTTCAAGCCCAATTAAGTCTAATCTAAATAGGCCACTTGGGTATATTTGGCCTTGTGTTTTAGGTTGTTGACCTGCTGAAAGATTAATTTGTCTGTTGGAAAGCAGACTGAACTAGGTTTTCCTCTAGGATTTTGCCTGTGCTTAGCTCTATTCCATTTCTTTTTAGCCTAAGAAACTCCATAGTCTTTGCCGATGACAAGCATACTCATAACATGATGCAACCACCACCACCCTTGAAAATATGAAGAATTGATACTCAGTGATGTGTTGTGTTGGATTTCCCCAACCATAACTTTTTGTATTCAGGACATAAAGATAAGTTCTTTGCCACATTATTGCATGTTTTTTTTTCTTTTTTTTTTTAAAATTCTGTACAGGCTTTTTTTTTGCTTCTTTTCACTCTGTCATTTAGGTTAGTATTGTTGAGTAACTACAACATTGTTGATCCATCCTCAGTTTTCTACTATCACAGCCATTAAACTCTGTAACTGTTTTAGTCAACATTGGCCTCGCGGTGAAATTCCTGAGCAGTTTCCTTCCTCTCAGGCAACTGAGTTAGTAAAAGAAGCCTGCATCTTTGTAGTGACTGGGTGTTTTGATACACCATCCAAAGTGTAATTAATAACTTCACCATGCTCAAAGAGATATTCAATGTCTGCTTTTTTATTTACCAGTAGGTGCCCTTCTTTGTGAGGCATTGGAAAAACTCCCCGGTCTTTGTGGCTGAATCTGTGTTTGAAATTCACTGCTTGACGTGTTATTTCTTACATTGGTACCCCAGGTCATCTTAGGTTTCATTACATACAGTCGAGAAGAACTACTGAACATAAGAGCAGCGTCAACTCACCATCAGTACGACCAAGAATATGACTTTCGCGAAGCGGATCCTGTGTTCTGCCTTTCACCCAGGACAACGGAATGGATCCCAGCCTGCGACCCAAAACAAAAACGTTGAAAAAGAGGGAAACGGAGCGGTCTTCTGGTCAGACTCCGGAGACGGGCACATCGCGCACCACTCCCTAGCATTCTTCTCGCCAATGTCCAGTCTCTTGACAACAAGGTTGATGAAATCCGAGCAAGGGTAGCATTCCAGAGGGACATCAGAGACTGTAACGTTCTTTGCTTCACGGTAGCATGGCTCACTGGAGAGACGCTATCGGAGTCGGTGCAGCCAACTGGTATCTCCACGCATCGCGCAGACAGAAACAAACATCTTTCTGGTAAGAAGAGGGGCGGGGGCGTATGCTTCATGGTTAACGTGACGTGGTGTGATCATAACAACATACAGGTACTCAAGTCCTTCTGTTCACCTGATTTAGAATCTCTCACAATCAAATGTCGACCACATTATCTACCAAGGGAATTCTCTTCGATTATAATCACAGCCGTATATATTCCCCCCCAAGCAGACACATCAATGGCTCTGAATGAACTTTATTTGACTCTTTGCAAACTGGAATCCATTTATCCGGAGGCTGCATTCATTGTAGCTGGGGATTTTAACAAGGCTAATCTGAAAACAAGACTCCCTAAATTTTATCAGCATATTGATTGCGCAACCAGGGCTGGAAAAACCTTGGATCACTGCTACTCTAACTTCCGTGACGCATATAAGGCCCTGCCCCGCCCTCCTTTCGGAAAAGCTGACCACGACTCCATTTTTGTTGATCCCTGCCTACAGACAGAAACTAAAACAAGAAACTCCTGAGCTGAGGTCTGTTCAACGCTGGTCCGACCAATCTGATTCCACACTCCAAGACTGCTTCCATCACGTGGACTGGGATATGTTTCGTATTGCGTCAGACAACAACATTGACGAATACGCTGATTCGGTGAGCGAGTTCATTAGAACGTGCGTTGAAGATGTCGTTCCATGTGTTAACATTGCCAAAGCAAGTGAGGTAGACAAAATACAAAGTGAATATATAAAGTGAAAAACAACAAAAATTAACAGTAAACATTACACATACAGAAGTTTCAAAACAGTAAAGACATTACAAATGTCATATTATATATATATATATATACAATGTACAAATAGTTAAAGGACACAAGATAAAATAAATAAGCATAAATATGGGTTGTATTTACAATGGTGTTTGTTCTTCACTGGTTGCCCTTTTCTCGTGGCAACAGGTCACAAATCTTGCTGCTGTGATGGCACACTGTGGAATTTCACCCAGTAGATATGGGAGTTTTTCAAAATTGGATTTGTTTTCGAATTCTTTGTGGATCTGTGTAATCTGGGGGAAATATGTCTCTCTAATATGGTCATACATTGGGCAGGAGGTTAGGAAGTGCAGCTCAGTTTCCACCTCATTTTGTGGGCAGTGAGCACATAGCCTGTCTTCTCTTGAGAGCCATGTCTGCCTACGGCGGCCTTTCTCAATAGCAAGGCTATGCTCACTGAGTCTGTACATAGTCAAAGCTTTCCTTAATTTTGGGTCAGTCACAGTGGTCAGGTATTCTGCCGCTGTGTACTCTCTGTGTAGGGCCAGATAGCATTCTAGTTTGCTCTGTTTTTTTGTTAATTCTTTCCAATGTGTTAAGTAATTATCTTTTTGTTTTCTCATGATTTTGTTGGGTCTAATTGTGCTGTTGTCCTGGGGCTCTGTAGGGTGTGTTTGTGTTTGTGAACAGAGACCTAGGACCAGCTTGCTTAGGGGACTCTTCTCCAGGTTCATCTCTCTGTAGGTGATGGCTTTGTTATGGAAGGTTTGTGAATCACTTCCTTTTAGGTGGTTGTAGAATTTAACGGCTCTTTTCTGGATTTTGATAATTAGTGGGTATCGGCCTAATTCTGCTCTGCATGCATTATTTGGTGTTTTACGTTGTACACGGAGGATATTTTTGCAGAATTCTGCGTGCAGAGTCTCAATTTGATGTTTGTCCCATTTTGTGAAGTCTTGGTTGGTGAGCGGACCCCAGACCTCACAACCATAAAGGGCAATGGGCTTTATGACTGATTCAAGTATTTTTAGCCAAATCCTAATTGGTATGTTGAAATGTATGTTTTTTTTGATGGCATAGAATGCCCTTCTTGCCTTGTCTCTCAGATCGTTCACAGCTTTGTGGAAGTTACCTGTGGCGCTGATGTTTAGGCCAAGGTATGTATAGTTTTTTGTGTGCTCTAGGGCAACAGTGTCTAGATGGAATTTGTATTTGTGGTCCTGGTGACTGGACCTTTTTTGGAACACCATTATTTTGGTTTTACTGAGATTTACTGTCAGGGCCCAGGTCTGACAGAATCTGTGCATAAGATCTAGGTGCTGCTGTAGGCCCTCCTTGGATGGTGACAGAAGCACCAGATCATCAGCAAACAGCAGACATTTGACTTCGGATTCTAGCAGGGGGAGGCCGGGTGCTGCAGACTTTTCTAGTGCCCGCGCCAATTCGTTGATATATATGTTGAAGAGGGTGGGGCTTAAGCTGCATCCCTGTCTAACCCCACGACCCTGTGTGAAGAAATGTGTGTGTTTTTTGCCAATTTTAACCGCACACTTGTTGTTGGTGTACATGGATTTTATAATGTCATATGTTTTACCCCCAACACCACTTTCCATCAGTTTGTATAGCAGACCCTCATGCCAGATTGTGTCGAAGGCTTTTTTGAAATCAACAAAGCATGAGAAGACTTTGCCTTTGTTTTGGTTTGTTTGGTTGTCAATTAGGGTGTGCAGGGTGAATACATGGTCTGTTGTACGGTAATTTGGTAAAAAGCCAATTTGACATTTGCTCAGTACATTGTTTTCATTGAGGAAATGTACGAGTCTGCTGTTAATAATAATGCAGAGGATTTTCCCAAGGTTACTGTTGACACATATTCCACGGTAGTTATTGGGGTCAAATTTGTCTCCACTTTTGTGGATTGGGGTGATCAGTCCTTGGTTCCAAATATTGGGGAAGATGCCAGAGCTAAGTATGATGAGCTTAGTATAGCCAATTGGAATTTGTTGTCTGTATATTTCATCATTTCATTGAGGATACCATCGACACCACAGGCCTTTTTGGGTTGAATGGTTTTTATTTTGTCCTGTAACTCATTCAATGTAATTGGAGAATCCAGTGGGTTCTGGTAGTCTTTAATAGTTGATTCTAAGATCTGTATTTGATCATGTATATGTTTTTGCTCTTTATTCTTTGTTATAGAACCAAAAAGATTGGAGAAGTGGTTTATGTGGTGGTTTATGACATCCGATCCTCGTTTGCTAAGTCAAACGACACCGCTGGTTCTGCTCACACTGCCCTACCCTATGCTCTGACCTCTTTCTCCCCTCTCTCTCCAGATGAAATCTCGCGTCTTGTGACGGCCGGCCGCCCAACAACCTGCCCGCTTGACCCTATCCCCTCCTCTCTTCTCCAGACCATTTCCGGAGACCTTCTCCCTTACCTCACCTCGCTCATCAACTCATCCCTGACCGCTGGCTACGTCCCTCCCGTCTTCAAGAGAGCGAGAGTTGCACCCCTTCTGAAAAAACCTACACTCGATCCCTCCGATGTCAACAACTACAGACCAGTATCCCTTCTCTCTTTTCTCTCCAAAACTCTTGAGCGTGCCGTCCTTGGCCAGCTCTACCGCTATCTCTCTCAGAATGACCTTCTTGATCCAAATCAGTCAGGTTTCAAGACTAGTCATTCAACTGAGACTGCTCTTCTCTGTATCACGGAGGCGCTCCGCACTGCTAAAGCTAACTCTCTCTCCTCTGCTCTCATCCTTCTAGACCTATCGGCTGCCTTCGATACTGTGAACCATCAGATCCTCCTCTCCACCCTCTCCGAGTTGGGCATCTCCGGCGCGGCCCACGCTTGGATTGCGTCCTACCTGACAGGTCGCTCCTACCAGGTGGCGTGGCGAGAATCTGTCTCCTCACCACGCGCTCTCACCACTGGTGTCCCCCAGGGCTCTGTTCTAGGCCCTCTCTTATTCTCGCTATACACCAAGTCACTTGGCTCTGTCATAACCTCACATGGTCTCTCCTATCATTGCTATGCAGACGACACACAATTAATCTTCTCCTTTCCCCCTTCTGATGACCAGGTGGCGAATCGCATCTCTGCATGTCTGGCAGACATATCAGTGTGGATGACGGATCACCACCTCAAGCTGAACCTCAGCAAGACGGAGCTCCTCTTCCTCCCGGGGAAGGACTGCCCGTTCCATGATCTCGCCATCACGGTTGACAACTCCATTGTGTCCTCCTCCCAGAGCGCTAAGAACCTTGGCGTGATCCTGGACAACACCCTGACGTTCTCAACTAACATCAAGGCGGTGTCCCGTTCCTGTAGGTTCATGCTCTACAACATCCGCAGAGTACGACCCTGCCTCACACAGGAAGCGGCGCAGGTCCTAATCCAGGCACTTGTCATCTCCCGTCTTGATTACTGCAACTCGCTGTTGGCTGGGCTCCCTGCCTGTGCCATTAAACCCCTACAACTCATCCAGAACGCCGCAGCCCGTCTGGTGTTCAACCTTCCCAAGTTCTCTCACGTCACCCCGCTCCTCCGCTCTCTCCACTGGCTTCCAGTTGAAGCTCGCATCCGCTACAAGACCATGGTGCTCGCCTACGGAGCTGTGAGGGGAACGGCACCTCAGTACCTCCAGGCTCTGATCAGGCCCTACACCCAAACAAGGGCACTGCGTTCATCCACCTCTGGCCTGCTCGCCTCCCTACCACTGAGGAAGTACAGTTCCCGCTCAGCCCAGTCAAAACTGTTCGCTGCTCTGGCCCCCAATGGTGGAACAAACTCCCTCACGACGCCAGGACAGCGGAGTCAATCACCACCTTCCGGAGACACCTGAAACCCCACCTCTTCAAGGAATACCTTGGATAGGGTAAGTAAGGGTAAGTAATCCTTCTCACCCCCTTCTCCCCCAACAAGATTTAGATGCAAGTGGCTGTTCCACTGGTTGTCATAAGGTGTATGCACCAATTTGTAAGTCGCTCTGGATAAGAGCGTCTGCTAAATGACTTAAATGTAAATGTAAATGTTTACCCATACATCTCCATTTTGGATAGATAATTCTTCGTGTTGTTGTTTGTTTAGTATTTTCCAATTTTCCCAGAAGTGGTTAGAGTCTATGGATTCTTCAATTGCATTGAGCTGATTTCTGACATGCTGTTCCTTCTTTTTCCGTAGTGTATTTCTGTATTGTTTTAGTGATTCACCATAGTGAAGGCGTAGACTCAGGTTTTCCGGGTCTCTATGTTTTTGATTGGACAGGTTTCTCAATTTCTTTCTTAGATTTTTGCATTCTTCATCAAACCATTTGTCATTATTGTTAATTTTCTTCGGTTTTCTATTTGAGATTTTTAGATTTGATAGGGAAGCTTAGAGGTCAAATATACTGTTAAGATTTTCTACTGCCAAGTTTACACCTTCACTATTACAGTGGAACGTTTTACCCAGGAAATTGTCTAAAAGGGATTGAATTTGTTGTTGCCTAATTGTTTTTTGGTAGGTTTCCAAACTGCATTCCTTCCATCTATAGCATGTCTTAATGTTACTCAGTTCCTTTGGCTTTGATGCCTCGTGGTTGAGTATTGCTCTGTTTAAGTAGACTGTGATTTTGCTGTGGTCTGATAGGGGTGTCAGTGGGCTGACTGTGAACGCTTTGAGAGATTCTGGGTTGAGGTCAGTGATAAAGTAGTCTACAGTACTACTGCCAAGAGATGAGCTATAGGTGTACCTACCATAGGAGTCCCCTCGAAGCCTACCATTGACTATGTACATACCCAGCGTGCGACAGAGCTGCAGGAGTTGTGACCCGTTTTTGTTGGTTATGTTGTCATAGTTGTGCCTAGGGGGGAATATGTGGGAGGGGATGCTGTCACCTCCAGGTAGATGTTTGTCCCCCTGTGTGCTGAGGGTGTCAGGTTCTTGTCCGGTTCTGGCATTTAGGTCGCCACAGATTAGTACATGTCCCTGGGCCTGGAAATGATTGATTTCGCCCTCCAGGATGGAGAAGCTGTCTTCATTAAAATATGGGGATTCTAGTGGGGGGATATAGGTAGCACACAGGAGGACATTTTTCTCTGTTAGGATCATTTCCTTTTGAATTTCTAGCCAAATGTAGAATGTTCCTGTTTTGATTAATTTAATGGAGTGAGTTAGGTCTGCTCTATACCAAATTAGCATACCCCCTGAGTCCCTCCCCTGTTTCACACCTGGTAGTTTGGTGGATGGGACTACAAGCTCTCTGTAACCTAGAGGGCAACCAGTGGGTCCGTCTCCTCTATACCAGGTTTCTTGCAGGATGACAATGTCTGTATTACCGATTTCTTTGGTGAAGTCCGGGTTTTTGCTCTTTAGGCCAAAGGCAGATAACCTCAGGCCTTGGATATTCCAGGATAATATAGTGAAGGCTTTTTGTTCCATAGAGTGTCCAATGTTGTTGGTCGTGGTTTGGCCTCAGGCCAGTAAGTGTGAGCAGAGCCTGCTGAGCATCTGGTACATGCCATTGGCTTGGGCGAGTGTGAGAGTGGGGGTTGGGACTGTTTGCCCGCTCACTACCTGGGCGTATGTGTGGCTTCCATGTTGAGGCCCTCTTTGCGGGGGTGGGGTGCATGGGGTGGGCAGGAGTGGCATAGGTCTGATCTGAGGGGGCCTAAATGGGGTGTGGGCATGGTTGACGTGGGGGGGTGTTGATTGGTTGGGGTGGGGGTGTGGATGTGTCTGGGTGTACTGTGGTCTGGATGTAATTCCTCTTGGCGTGGGTCCTCTATGTGTAGGTCCAGGGGGGTGTCCTGCAGATCTGGGGATACGTTTGAGCGCGATGTCCTTTAGAGTCCTGGCAAAGGTGGGCACTGCTGCCTTGTAGAGGTGGACCTGGTCATAGAGGCTGTTCAAGTCCAGGGTGGAGTGGTGGGCCAGGAAAACATTTGGTTTTGAGGCACAGTCACGGGAAATACTTGTGTTTACCCGCTGTATTGTGGCAGGGTGGAAGTCTTTTCGTGGTAGCAGGGTGGAGATAACCACTTGTGCGTTGGGGAAAGTAGAAGAAGCCTTTTCAATCACTCCCTTCAGTGCTGTGGCCACCCTTTCCTGCTGTGCTCTCAGGTCGTTTGTGCCTGTGTGTATTATTATGTGGCTGGGTGAACCTAGTTGGTCCTCAGACAGAAGGTCGAGGGCACGCTGGGTGTTTGGACACCAGAGTTTAGACACACTATGTTTGGGAAAAATGTTTTTTTCTTCTATATATTTCCCATTTGAGTCCATAAGTAGTACAATCTGTGTCTTGTGTTTGTCCTCAGTGGGTGTGAGGGGGTTGTCAGAAGGGCTATCAGGGTGGCTGACAGGGGGGGTGCTCAGAGGGGGTGAGAGCCGCTGGGCTTATGGTTCTTCATTTGTCTGTTCTGCTGTGATGTCGACTCTATGGTCAGGGTCTGGTGTGGACTGTTCTGCTGTGGTGTCAAAACTTTTGTCAGGTGCTGAGGTGGGCTGTTCTGCTGGCTTCTCTGTGGGGGTGGCCACCTCTCTAGTGGGTTGTTCTCTGTCACACGCCGTCCCCCTCAACCTCTCCTCCGTCCCCCTCACCCTCTCCTCCACCCCCCTCAACCTCTCCTCCACCAGTAGTCTGATCCTCTCCTCTAATGAATGCTCTGTTCTTCTCCTGATTCTGCTCTTTCTCCTGTTGAAGTTGTCTCACCACAGTCCAGAGTGCAGATATGTCTCTGTCCACCTCCAGCTCTCCGGGTCTGGTTAAGGGGGTGTTGTTGTGCTGGACTGTTGTCTGGGTCTGTGCTGACTGAAGTGTAATCACCTGCTGTTCCAGCTCCACCTGTCTTACCTCCAGCTGGGTGAATTTGTCCTTCATTTCAATGAGGGAGTGGTAGTCTGTGCTGGGAGGTTGACTCTCCGCTGGGGGTTGCTCGT
Organism: Oncorhynchus keta; assembly: GCF_023373465.1. NCBI lineage: Eukaryota > Metazoa > Chordata > Actinopteri > Salmoniformes > Salmonidae > Oncorhynchus > Oncorhynchus keta. The sequence continues at coordinate 40,870,927 of NC_068432.1, forward strand.
CTGTAGTGTTACATAATGAAGAGGTCTGGTTTGACAGGCTCGGGGTGGGGATATCTTTATCAAGGGAGAGCTTCTCCTGTTGGGCTAATTCTTTGATTAGGTGAAAGTCCAGCTGAAACTGTTTGGGGTTACTCTGTACCATTACTGTTCCGGACTTATAGATATTTATATTACTTGACTCAGAGTCCTCGTTATCAAGTATTCTGAGTTTCCACCCCTCTTTAACCCCCGCTCTCTTAACAGAGGGGTAGCGTGCTAATATAGCACTGTGCCATGCCAGGGGATGGTTTGTGTGGAAGATAAGGTTGCTGATGTTCCCATTTTTGTAATAGTCAGCAAAAAGTGTCTCTTGATTTTCCATAAGGAGCTTCATTTTGTAATCTTTTCTTGTCTTATCATTCTTTACATGCAAAGAGTACTGTATTTTAATTACCTCTGAACAGCGGGAGGGAGCTTCTAAGGCCTCTCCATTTGGTTGGGGTAGACTGTGTGACTCTCCTGCCATTGTTGGGCTAATGGGCTTTGACACCTCTCACTTGACACGTCAGTTCTAGTTGAAGCTGTATCAATCAGGCTTAGCAGAATTATGTTAGAATTCAGTCCTTATAAAGTAATGTTGTGTATTTTTCTTCTTGGCTTTTGGAAATAAGATATAGTTTCAGACTAAACATTACTCACTCAGTTCCAGGTTGGATGGTGTTTTCAGGTTTCTGTTGTTTTCCAGAGAATTTGCTGTATAGAGTAAAAATCCTTGGTAGTTGTGAACCTTCCAGGTGATTCTGTAATTCCGTCCAAAATCAGGTTGTAGGTTTTAAGTTTTGATTTGAAGTAGGGGTTATGTCGTAGAGGGTAGAATCCAGTATGTGTTCCAAACAAAAAAATTGAAGTTTATCTAACTCTTAATCTATCTTTTTTTAAAGAAAATGCTGAAAAATGCAGGAGCTGATCTGATCTGATCCTGACCTCTGCGCTCTTTCACCTCTCTACTTACTGTAAGTCGCTCTGGGTAAAAGCATCTGCTAAATGTGTGCACTCACTACTTACTGTAAGTCGTTCTGGATAAGAACATCTGCTAAATATGTGCACTCACTACTTACTGTATGTCGCTCTGGGTAAGAGTATCTGCTAAATATGTGCACTCACTACTTACTGTATGTCGCTCTGGGTAAGAGCATCTGCTAAATATGTGCACTCACTACTTACTGTAAGTCGCTCTGGGTAAGAGCATCTGCTAAATATGTGCACTCATTACTTACTGTATGTCGCTCTGGGTAAGAGCATCTGCTAAATATGTGCACTCACTACTTACTGTATGTCGCTCTGGGTAAGAGTATCTGCTAAATATGTGCACTCACTACTTACTGTATGTCGCTCTGGGTAAGAGCATCTGCTAAATATGTGCACTCACTACTTACTGTAAGTCGCTCTGGGTAAGAGCATCTGCTAAATATGTGCACTCATTACTTACTGTATGTCGCTCTGGGTAAGAGCATCTGCTAAATATGTGCACTCACTACTTACTGTATGTCGCTCTGGGTAAGAGTATCTGCTAAATATGTGCACTCACTACTTACTGTATGTCGCTCTGGGTAAGAGCATCTGCTAAATATGTGCACTCACTACTTACTGTAAGTCGCTCTGGGTAAGAGCATCTGCTAAATATGTGCACTCACTACTTACTGTAAGTCGCTCTGGGTAAGAGCATCTGCTAAATATGTGCACTCACTACTTACTGTAAGTCGCTCTGGGTAAGAGCATCTGCTAAATATGTGCACTCACTACTTACTGTAAGTCGCTCTGGGTAAGAGCATCTGCTAAATATGTGCACTCACTACTTACTGTAAGTCGCTCTGGGTAAGAGCATCTGCTAAATATGGGCACTCACTACTTACTGTATGTCGCTCTGGGTAAGAGCATCTGCTAAATATGGGCACTCACTACTTACTGTATATCGCTCTGGGTAAGAGCATCTGCTAAATATGGGCACTCACTACTTACTGTATGTCGCTCTGGGTAAGAGTATCTGCTGAATATGTGCACTCACTACTTACTGTATGTCGCTCTGGGTAAGAGCATCTGCTGAATATGTGCACTCACTACTTACTGTATGTCGCTCTGGGTAAGAGTATCTGCTAAATATGTGCACTCACTACTTAACTGTATGTCGCTCTGGGTAAGAGTATCTGCTGAATATGTGCACTCACTACTTACTGTATGTCGCTCTGGGTAAGAGCATCTGCTGAATATGTGCACTCACTACTTACTGTATGTCGCTCTGGGTAAGAGTATCTGCTAAATATGTGCACTCACTACTTACTGTATGTCGCTCTGGGTAAGAACATCTGCTAAATATGTGCACTCACTACTTACTGTAAGTCGCTCTGGGTAAGAGCATCTGCTAAATATGTGCACTCACTACTTACTGTATGTCGCTCTGGGTAAGAGCATCTGCTAAATATGTGCACTCACTACTTACTGTATGTCGCTCTGGGTAAGAGCATCTGCTAAATATGTGCACTCACTACTTACTGTATGTCGCTCTGGGTAAGAGCATCTGCTGAATATGTGCACTCACTACTTACTGTATGTCGCTCTGGGTAAGAGCATCTGCTAAATATGTGCACTCACTACTTACTGTAAGTCGCTCTGGGTAAGAGTATCTGCTAAATATGTGCACTCACTACTTACTGTATGTCGCTCTGGGTAAGAGTATCTGCTAAATATGTGCACTCACTACTTACTGTATGTCGCTCTGGGTAAGAGTATCTGCTAAATATGTGCACTCACTACTTACCGTAAGTCGCTCTGGGTAAGAGCATCTGCTAAATATGTGCACTCACTACTTACTGTAAGTCGCTCTGGGTAAGAGCATCTGCTAAATATGTGCACTCACTACTTACTGTAAGTCGTTCTGGGTAAGAGCATCTGCTAAATATGTGCACTCACTACTTACTGTATGTCGCTCTGGGTAAGAGCATCTGCTAAATATGTGCACTCACTACTTACTGTATGTCGCTCTGGGTAAGAGCATCTGCTAAATATGTGCACTCACTACTTACTGTATGTCGCTCTGGGTAAGAGCATCTGCTAAATATGTGCACTCATTACTTACTGTATGTCGCTCTGGGTAAGAGTATCTGCTAAATATGTGCACTCACTACTTACTGTATGTCGCTCTGGGTAAGAGTATCTTCTAAATATGTGCACTCACTACTTACTGTATGTCGCTCTGGGTAAGAGTATCTGCTAAATATGTGCACTCACTACTTACTGTATGTCGCTCTGGGTAAGAGCATCTGCTAAATATGTGCACTCACTACTTACTGTATGTCGCTCTGGGTAAGAGTATCTGCTAAATATGTGCACTCACTACTTACTGTATGTCGCTCTGGGTAAGAGTATCTGCTAAATATGTGCACTCACTACTTACTGTATGTCGCTCTGGGTAAGAGTATCTGCTAAATATGTGCACTCACTACTTACTGTATGTCGCTCTGGGTAAGAGTATCTGCTAAATATGTGCACTCACTACTTACTGTATGTCGCTCTGGGTAAGAGTATCTGCTGAATATGTGCACTCACTACTTACTGTATGTCGCTCTGGGTAAGAGTATCTGCTAAATATGTGCACTCACTACTTACTGTATGTCGCTCTGGGTAAGAGTATCTGCTAAATATGTGCACTCACTACTTACTGTATGTCGCTCTGGGTAAGAGTATCTGCTAAATATGTGCACTCACTACTTACTGTATGTCGCTCTGGGTAAGAGCATCTGCTAAATATGTGCACTCACTACTTACTGTAAGTCGCTCTGGGTAAGAGCATCTGCTAAATATGTGCACTCACTACTTACTGTAAGTCGTTCTGGGTAAGAGCATCTGCTGAATATGTGCACTCACTACTTACTGTAAGTCGCTCTGGGTAAGAGCATCTGCTGAATATGTGCACTCACTACTTACTGTAAGTCGCTCTGGGTAAGAGCATCTGCTGAATATGTGCACTCACTACTTACTGTATGTCGCTCTGGGTAAGAGCATCTGCTGAATATGTGCACTCACTACTTACTGTAAGTCGCTCTGGGTAAGAGCATCTGCTGAATATGTGCACTCACTACTTACTGTATGTCGCTCTGGGTAAGAGCATCTGCTGAATATGTGCACTCACTACTTACTGTAAGTCGCTCTGGGTAAGGGCATCTGCTAAATATGTGCACTCACTACTTACTGTAAGTCGTTCTGGGTAAGAGCATCTGCTGAATATGTGCACTCACTACTTACTGTATGTCGCTCTGGGTAAGAGCATCTGCTGAATATGTGCACTCACTACTTACTGTAAGTCGCTCTGGGTAAGAGCATCTGCTAAATATGTGCACTCACTACTTACTGTAAGTCGTTCTGGGTAAGAGCATCTGCTGAATATGTGCACTCACTACTTACTGTATGTCGCTCTGGGTAAGAGCATCTGCTGAATATGTGCACTCACTACTTACTGTAAGTCGCTCTGGGTAAGAGCATCTGCTAAATATGTGCACTCACTACTTACTGTAAGTCGTTCTGGGTAAGAGCATCTGCTGAATATGTGCACTCACGACTTACTGTATGTCGCTCTGGGTAAGAGCATCTGCTAAATATGTGCACTCACTACTTACTGTATGTCGCTCTGGGTAAGAGCATCTGCTGAATATGTGCACTCACTACTTACTGTAAGTCGCTCTGGGTAAGAGCATCTGCTGAATATGTGCACTCACTACTTACTGTATGTCGCTCTGGGTAAGAGCATCTGCTGAATATGTGCACTCACTACTTACTGTAAGTCGCTCTGGGTAAGAGCATCTGCTAAATATGTGCACTCACTACTTACTGTAAGTCGTTCTGGGTAAGAGCATCTGCTGAATATGTGCACTCACTACTTACTGTAAGTCGCTCTGGGTAAGAGCATCTGCTAAATATGTGCACTCACTACTTACTGTAAGTCGTTCTGGGTAAGAGCATCTGCTGAATATGTGCACTCATTACTTACTGTAAGTCGCTCTGGGTAAGAGCATCTGCTGAATATGTGCACTCATTACTTACTGTATGTCGCTCTGGGTAAGAGCATCTGCTAAATATGTGCACTCATTACTTACTGTAAGTCGCTCTGGGTAAGAGCATCTGCTGAATATGTGCACTCATTACTTACTGTATGTCGCTCTGGGTAAGAGCATCTGCTAAATATGTGCACTCACTACTTACTGTATGTCGCTCTGGGTAAGAGCATCTGCTGAATATGTGCACTCACTACTTACTGTAAGTCGCTCTGGGTAAGAGCATCTGCTGAATATGTGCACTCATTACTTACTGTAAGTCGCTCTGGGTAAGAGCATCTGCTGAATATGTGCACTCATTACTTACTGTATGTCGCTCTGGGTAAGAGCATCTGCTGAATATGTGCACTCATTACTTACTGTATGTCGCTCTGGGTAAGAGCATCTGCTGAATATGTGCACTCATTACTTACTGTATGTCGCTCTGGGTAAGAGCATCTGCTGAATATGTGCACTCACTACTTACTGTATGTCGCTCTGGGTAAGAGCATCTGCTGAATATGTGCACTCACTACTTACTGTATGTCGCTCTGGGTAAGAGCATCTGCTGAATATGTGCACTCATTACTTACTGTAAGTCGCTCTGGGTAAGAGCATCTGCTGAATATGTGCACTCATTACTTACTGTATGTCGCTCTGGGTAAGAGCATCTGCTAAATATGTGCACTCATTACTTACTGTAAGTCGCTCTGGGTAAGAGCATCTGCTGAATATGTGCACTCATTACTTACTGTATGTCGCTCTGGGTAAGAGTATCTGCTAAATATGTGCACTCACTACTTACTGTAAGTCGCTCTGGGTAAGAGCATCTGCTGAATATGTGCACTCATTACTTACTGTATGTCGCTCTGGGTAAGAGCATCTGCTGAATATGTGCACTCATTACTTACTGTATGTCGCTCTGGGTAAGAGCATCTGCTGAATATGTGCACTCATTACTTACTGTATGTCGCTCTGGGTAAGAGCATCTGCTGAATATGTGCACTCACTACTTACTGTATGTCGCTCTGGGTAAGAGCATCTGCTGAATATGTGCACTCACTACTTACTGTAAGTCGCTCTGGGTAAGAGCATCTGCTGAATATGTGCACTCATTACTTACTGTAAGTCGCTCTGGGTAAGAGCATCTGCTGAATATGTGCACTCATTACTTACTGTATGTCGCTCTGGGTAAGAGCATCTGCTAAATATGGGCACTCACTACTTACTGTATGTCGCTCTGGGTAAGAGTATCTGCTGAATATGTGCACTCACTACTTACTGTAAGTCGCTCTGGGTAAGAGCATCTGCTGAATATGTGCACTCACTACTTACTGTAAGTCGCTCTGGGTAAGAGCATCTGCTGAATATGTGCACTCACTACTTACTGTATGTCGCTCTGGGTAAGAGCATCTGCTAAATATGTGCACTCACTACTTACTGTATGTCGCTCTGGGTAAGAGCATCTGCTAAATATGTGCGCTCACTACTTACTGTATGTCGCTCTGGGTAAGAGCATCTGCTAAATGACTCAAATGTAAATGTATCAGGCATCTATGAGTTTCTAGTAAAATTATTTGATTTCTCCCTAATCCGCTGTACTCTTTCTTTCCCTAAGGTCAAGATGGTACTCTGCAGTCGTTCTCCACTGTTCATGAGAGATTCAACAGGAGTTTAGGACATGGTACGATTTATTTTCTCTTTCGCGTAAAGATGGCTGTTATGGACAACGAGATGTTAATTTCAATACTGTTTGTATACATGCATAAATCCTTGTTTCCTGTATTCTTCATGAAAATAAACCAATTGGTAACTAGGTTCCATCAACAAGAAGAAATCCAAAAAGGAAAGCTTGAGGTATGACTAACTGAAGCTTCCCACCATCACCATTTTCGCCTCAGGTATGTTTAGCAACAACAGCAAAAAAGTTTAGCAACTTGAATATTTCAAAACTGCTATTACCTTCATGAGATAAAAATACTCAACTGGTCTGTATTTATGTGGAACCTTTTATCATTGAATGTGGTTAATTCTTTGAAAACGTTGACATTTTCTCTGATTCTATGTGTGATGTAGAGAGTGCCCGTCAGAGTGATTGGGACAGTATAGTAGCATGTCACAGAGGGTACCTCATGATGACCACCTGAAACTATCAGAAGGGCAGCATGGGCGCACACAGGCTGGAACCCCAACGCTTCAATAAGAACCGTGCTCGCAACGTCCACGCTACGGTAGCAAAGTACATTGCTGGTCATGTACAGTTTTTTTAGTGTAAAATGAACCTAAATCATTTGATAAAGATCGATCAATAAGACGTCTACCTTTTTAATAGTTTATTACACAGAAACAAACATAATAATAATGCTAGTTATGTTGTTAAATGCTGTGTTTTCTCCCCTCAGGCAGTAGGTATCACATGTGGTAACTTTGTAGTGGTAGGACTCTAATCTGGACACATTGACGTTTACAACATGCAGTCCGGCATGCATAGAGGTCAATATGGAGAAGGGTACAGGGTACGGGTAAGTTCCCCCGTAACAAGGGTAAGTTCCCCCGTAAAGACAATTGCTTGTGTATATTTAGCTCATGATTTCTGATATAGATTCAGCTTAATCTGTCCTATCTCTGACTCTGTAGCTCATAAGAGGCCGGTGCGCGGCGTTTCCGTGGATGGACTTAATCAGCTGATCATCAGTGCCGGAGCTGACAAACTGGTCAAGATCTGGAAGTTCAAATCTAGGAAGCTGGTCCACTCCATTGACCTTGGCACCTCACCCGCCTCCACACACATGCACCGGGACAGATAATGGTCAGATAACACCACAGGAGAAAAATAGCACTTATATGACTGCACTGCTTCTTGCTTCAAAGAAAAGTGTAGGATTTGGCAGTCAAGCCCATTTTCTAATTTCCCAGAGTCAGATGAACCCATGGAGACCGTCTTTAACCTGGTAACCTACCTAAATGATCACCGCCCCGTGGCACTCACGTCGGTAGCCATGAAGTGCTTTGAAAGGCTGGTCATGGCTCACATCAACAGCATCATCCCGGAAACCTTAGACCCACTCCAATTTGCATACTGCCCCAACAGATTCACAGATGACGCCATCTCAATCGCACTCCACACTGCCCTTTCTCATCTGGACAAAAGGAACACCTTTGTGAGAATACAGCTCAGCGTTCAACACCATAATGTCCACGAAGCTCATCACTAAGCTAAGGACTCTGGGACTAAACACCTCCCTCTGCAACTGAATTTTGGACCTTCTGATGGGCTGCCCCCAGGTGGTAAGAGAATGCAACAACATGTTTGCCACGCTGATCCTTAACACTCTGGCCCCTCTGGTGTGTACTTAGTCCCCTCCTGTATTCCCTGTTCACCCACGACTGCGTGGCCGATCACGACTCCAACACAATCATTCAGTTTGCTGACAACACAACAGTGGTAGGCCTGATCACTGACAACGATGAGTCGGCCTACTGGAAGGAGATCAGAGAACTGTCAGTGTGGTGCCAGGACAACAACCTCTCCCTCAATGTGAGCAAGACTAAGGAGCTGATCGTGGACTACAGGAAAAGGTGGGCCGAACAGGCCCGCATTAACATAGACGGGGCTGTAGTCGAGCTGGTTGAGAATTTCAAGTTCCTTGGTGTCCACATCACCAACGAACTCTCATGGTCCAAACATACCAAAACAGTCGTGAAGATGGCACGACAAAACCTTTTCCCCCTCAAGAGACTGAAAAGATTTGGCATGTCGGATGTGACAAATAACATTTTATTTGATTTATGTCTGTGTGTCAAGTATGAAGGAAGTTAGCAGTAGTTTTGCAAGCCTTTGCTAACTAGTGTTAGAGCAATGACTTCTGGTTAGCGTTGGCTCACAAAACTACATCGAACATCCTTCATAATGGACTCAGAGACAGAAAAATGATATTCATCTGTTGCTGGGGAAGGAGATAAAGGGCTTAATTGACAGCACTATTCCTTTAACTTTATACACTGATTTGTTTCACTTGGTAATTACAAAGCAGTAGACTAGTGTCTGATTGTAGTCTTTTCTTGTCCTGGTATAGTGGTATGCTGGTCATCGCTCTGGATGACTTTACGCTGAATGTTCTGGACGTGGAGACCAAGAGGGTTGTTCGCAAGTTCCCTGGCCATCGAGGACAGGTCAATGACATGGTGAGTCCTTATCTCGATCTCTTTCCCGTTCCCTTTCTCTGTTTAGCACATCTCTCTCGATTTGATCTCACTCTTTCCCTCAAATATTTGTTCTTCTTGTCTGATGATACTCCTCAGGCTTTCAGCCCAGATGGGCGCTGGTTGATAGCGGCAGCCATGGACTGTACCATTAGGACATGGGACCTCCCCTCCGGCTGGTATGACCATTCCTGTCATTTCTGGAGTAGTTTAGCATGTCCCTAACTGGGGGTAGGGGGTTGAGGATAGAGGGTTGAGGGTAGAGGGTTAGGGTTTGTTTCTGGACCGGGCCCTTACACTTTACTTATGTAAAGTGATGTCACCAGCCCTGCCTTCTCATTTCCTCTCCCCACAAACTGAGATCGATGAGATGACCTTTGTCCAAAGATTTCTCAGGCCATCTTTGTTTCACTTCATCATAAATTGAGTGTATCAATTAATGTAATCATTTTCAAGTGTTTTCCAGTGGAAACTCCCTCTCAGCCTTCAGTCATTGACTTGATTTCTCTTCTTTTTTTTCTTAGCCTGGTGGACTGCTTCTTGGTAGATTCTGCTGCAGTCAGTCTCACCATGCCACCAACTGGGGATTTTCTGGCCTCCTCCCATGTCGACAGCTTGAGGATATACTTATGGTAAGTCACCACCACATCAAGGAAAGATGGGATGTGGGAGTCAAAATCATTATCAGGTTATGTCATTATTAGGGAACCGGCAGATTTAATGTTCACACTCATATAGGCACTCATCTAATCAGATCTAAACTTATTTTAGCTGCAAACAAGAATTAGTTGATAAAGGAAACATCTTGATTGGGTAAATCTTTTGAACAAATGTGCCTCAAATTAGTGTTAATATTGTCAATTTGATATCTCAAAAGATATGTGTTGGAGTACATGCTGTAGCAGTATGAGAAGTTATTGGTAGTATTCAGTAGTACAATTCAGTGTTATTAAAATCAAGTAGGTTAGTAATATTTACTAGTATTCTTGATTATTCCATGATGAGTGACTATTCTATGTTGTGTGTTTCCAGGTCCAACAACATGCTGTGCAGTATGGTATCACTGTGCCCTCTGCCTTCAGACTACGAGCCCACTGTGATCATGCTGCCAGGAACCTGTCCCAACCAAGGTAGCTACTGAACAGCCACTGTGAGCCCATGCAGCACTTACTCTGTACCCAGCACAGGAGCCAGAAAGCCCCCACACCATCTGGACTGGCACATGTAACAGTGGTATCAGCCAATTATTCAAGCATTGATAATGGAAGATATTCAATGTGGAGGAAGTGTGTCCTTGATTTTATAGGTAATTGTAATGGTCCTTTTGACTAGATATTGTGGTAGCAGTATTACAATATGTTATATTTATGCACCAAATGGTTGTTTTATTTAATAGAGTAAGGTTCTTAGGACTCTCTCTCTTCTTTCTGAGTTAACTGAGAGGAGTCTTTATGGAGCTTGGGCTGGAAACTGATTAAGCGATGGCTTGGTGATTAAAAAAACCTTCAGCTGGCATTCCATAGATCAGATGTGGTGGGTGTCACCGAGATAGCATGTATGAACAGAACAAAGGCCTCAGTATTCCTAATTATCCTGTCATCTGGGAGACAACAGCAGAGGCAGATGACCAGAGGAGGAACCTAAAGTGGCTTATGGTACCCCCAATCTATATGGGGAGGGGGTTGAACCAGATATGACTGAGCAATCTTGGTATCGGGTATATAAGGAACAGCATGGTCTGTAAAAGGATAGGCTCTCGGCCCAACAGTCAAGACCGTTGAATCAATATTGAATAAAGATGATCGTTTGAAGAAATGACCAAGGCTCTCTCACTTGAATAGAATGTTCCACCACAATATTTATGGAGGAAAACAATACTGTGCCATAATCAGTGTGCCAAAGTACATTCAAACACAATTTTTGAAATTACCTCTCAAGAACTTGAACAATATTTCATGGCATTTGATGGTATCAGGTTGTATTTTTAGGTTGCATTTTGTTTTTCTACAGATGAAGAGGGAGAGGAAGATGACGATCTCAAGTCTGAGGTGATAGACTGAGTCTCCAGAGCAACTGGACCAGCAGCCGGTCACTCTCTCTCTGCTGCCCGACTCTCGCTGGAAGAACCTGCTCCACCTCGACATCATCAAGGTGAGCATGTCACTGGTGGTTGTCTGTTGAGAAAAACGTGTCACCGACAGGGTATTAAGTCCTGTTTGTCTGTGCGACTCACGGCTGTCTTAGCTTTCTGAGCTAAATCCAAGGCATCGTCTCCTTACACATGCACAATGACAGACAACACGTGTAGCAATTGTTCTGTAATGCCGTTGTCATCTCTTCATAATATATGAGAAGACCCTAAAATCACAATACTGTGTATGGAAATAAAATATTATAACACTGTATAATTTAATAATGAGCTAAAGAGATCAAAGGAAAAGACAGAAGAAAACAGCAACAAAAAGAAAAGAAAAGTAATAATACATTTATAACAAAGGACATCAAGGACAACTAAAATCCTAACAGCAATGCCAACTGTATGTTTGTGTGCATGTCTGGCACTATTACATGTATGTGTGTGTTCTTGTATGTGTTTATTTGAATGAGAGTGTGTGTTTATGAGTGCACAAACACCTGCACGGCATCAGCATCAGGCAAACCGGCATTAGTTGTAAAAACACTGCCACTTAGTGTCATTCAAATGTACGTTTTATTATGCAACTCCACTCCCACTTGTCTCCAATTCCACATAACAACCCTCAGCTTCCTTCAGCCCATCCCATCTATCTCTGCTGGTCACCCTCAGCCCATCCCATCTATCTCTGCTGGCCACCCTCAGCCCATCCCATCTATCTCTGCTGGCCACCCTCAGCCCATCCCATCCCATCTATCTCTGCTGGTCACCCTCAGCCCATCCCATCTATCTCTGCTGGCCACCCTCAGCCCATCCCATCCCGTCTATCTCTGCTGGTCACCCTCAGCCCATCCCGTCTATCTCTGCTGGTCACCCTCGGCCCATCCCATCTATGTCTGCTGGTCACCCTCAGCCCATCCCATCTATCTCTGCTGGTCACCCTCAGCCCATCCCATCTATCTCTGCTGGTCACCCTCAGCCCATCCCATCTATCTCTGCTGGTCACCCTCAGCCCATCCCATCTATCTCTGCTGGTCACCCTCAGCCCATCCCATCTATCTCTGCTGGTCACCCTCAGCCCATCCCATCTATCTCTGCTGGTCACCCTCAGCCCATTCAATCTATCTAATGGAATAGAATCCACAGATTGCGAGTTGAAGATATATACTTTTACTAAGAGTCTTAGTAATTGACTGACCCAATCTCTCCAGATCTCCTGACAGTACTATTTCTAGGGTCGATTTTAGATCAATGCTATGCATTTTCAGCCATTCCTGAACCTGAGACCAGAAACAGGCTACCTGAGCGGATGTCGTCGACCTTCTTTTCAAAATGGTTGACGAAGTCATCTGCAGAGAGGGAGGAGGGGGGAGGATTCAGGAGGGAGGAGAAGGTGGCAAAGAGCTTCCTAGGGTTAGAGGCAGATGCTTGGAATTTAGAGTGGTAGAAAGTGGCTTTAGCAGCAGAGACCGAGGAGGAAAATGTAGAGAGGAGGGAGTGAAAGGATGCCAGGGAGGCGAGTTTTCCTCCATTTCCGCTCGGCTGCCCGGAGCCCTGTTCTGTGAGCTCGCAATGAGTCGTCGAGCCACGGAGCGGGAGGATAGGGGACATAGAGAGTCAAAGGATGCAGAAAGGGAGGAGAGGAGGGTTGAGGAGGCAGAATCAGGAGAATCAGGAGATAGGTTGGAGAAGGTTTGAGCAGAGGGAAGAGATGATAGGATGGAAGAGGAGAGAGTAGCGGGGGAGAGAGAGCGAAGGTTGGGACACGAAAGAGAGGTTGAACAGGCAAGTAATAGGGGTTGCAACAATTTCGGCAGACTTTAGAAAGACTTTAGAAAGAAACGGTCCAGATTGTCTAGCCCGGTTGATTTGTCGGGGTCCAGATTTTGCAGATCTTTCAGAACATCAGCTGACTGAATTTGGAAGAAGGAGAAATGGGGAAGGCTTGGGCGAGTACCGGGGTAGGGGTAGCCAGGTGGAAAACATGGCCAGCCGTAGAAAAATGCTTATTGAAATTCTCAATTATAGTGGATTTATCGGTGGTGACAGTATTTCCTATCCTCAGTGCAGTAGGCAGCTGGTAGGAGGTGTTCTTAATCTCAATGGACTTTACAGTGTCCCAGAACTTTTTTGAGTTTGTGTTGCAGGAAGCAAATTTCTGCCTGAAAAGGCTAGCCTTGGCTTTTCTAACTGCCTGTGTATATTGGTTTCTAGCTTCCCTGAAAAGTTGCATATATATTGCATATCACAGGGGCTGTTCGATGCTAATGCAGAAGGCCATAGGATGTTTTTGTGTTGGTTAAGGGCTGTCAGGTCTGGAGAAAACCAAGGGCTATATCTGTTCCTGGTTCTACATTTCTTGAATGGGGCATGCTTATTTAAGAGGGTGAGGAAGGCATTAAAAAAACAGGCATCCTCTACTGACGGGATGAGGTCAATATCCTTCCAGGATACCCGGGCCAGGTCGATTTGAAAGGCCTGCTCGCTGAAGTGTTTCAGAGAGCGTTTGACAGTGATGAGTGGAGGTTGTTTGACCGCTGACCAATAGCGGATGCAGGCAACGAGGCAGTGATCGCTGAGATCTTGGTTGAAAACAGCAAGTTGGTTAGGATGATATATATGAGGGTGCCCGTGTTTACGGATTTGGGGTGGTACCTGGTAGGTTCCTTGATAATTTGTGTGAGATTGAGGGCATCAAGCTTAGATTGTAGGGTGGCTGGGGTGTTAAGCATGTTCCAGATTAGGTTGCCTAGCAGCATGAGCTCTGAAGATAGATGGGGGGCAATCAGTTCACATATGGTGTCCAGAGCACAGCTGGGGGCAGAGGGTGGTCTATAGCAGGTGGAAACAGTTTTTAGAGAGGTGGATTTTTAAAAGTAGAAGTTCAAATTGTTTGGGTACAGACCTGGATAGTAGGACAGAACTCTCCAGGCTATCTTTGCAGTAGATTTCAACACCGCCTCCTTTGGCCGTTCTATCTTGTCTGAAAATATTGTAGTTAGGGATAGAGATTTCAGAATCTTTGGTGGTCTTCCTAAGCCAGGAGTCAGACACGGCTAGAACATCCGGGTTGGCAGAGTGTGCTAAAGCAGTGAATAAAACAAACTTAGGGAGGAGGCTTCTAATGTTAATATGCAAGAAACCAAGGCTATTACGGTTACAGAAGTCATCAAAAGAGAGCGCATGGGGAATATTGAGTGGAGCTAGGCACTGCAGGGCCTGGATTCACCTCTACATCACCAAAGGAACAGAGGAGGAGTAGGATAAGGGTATGGCTAAAAGCTACGAGAATTGGTCGTCTAGAACGTCCGGAACAGAGAGTAAAAGGAGGTTTCTGGGGCCGATAAAATAGCTTCAAGGTATAGTGTACAACAGACAAAGGTGTATGGTAGTATGTGAATACAGTGGAGGTAAACCTAGGCATTGAGCGATGATGAGAGAGATATTGTCTCTAGAAACATCATTGAAACCAGGTGATGTCATCGCATGTGTGGGTGGTGGAACTGAAAGGTTGGATATGGTATACTGAGCAGGGCTAGAGGCTTTACAGTGAAATAAGCCAATAAACACTAACCAGAACAGCAATGGAGAAGGCATATTGACATTAAGGAGAGGCATGCTTAGACGAGTGATCATAAGGGTCCAGTGAGTAGTGAGGTTGGTTGGCGTCACAGCGATTCAGACAGCTAGCCGGGTCATCGGTAGCAAGCTGGCAGAGGATGGAGGTCTGTTTTTAGCCACCTTGTGCGTTTCCTTCGGTAGATTAGTGGGGTTCCGTGTGGTAGAGGGGACCAATCCAATTGGCAAAATAGATATAGTTATAGTGACCCAAGAAAATTGTCCGATAGACCTATTCAGATAGCAGCCGATAAGACAGCTAACGATTAGCGGGCTGCAGATGGGCGTTCAGGTAACGTCGCGACGGAGGGGCCAGTTGGATAACTCCCTTGGGCAGATAACGTCGGTAGTCCAGTTGTGAAGGCCCGGTGGGGCTCCACATCGGCAGTAAAACGGGTCCGGATAGGTGATTGTAGCCCAGGAGTGGCTGATGGAACTCTTCAGCTGGCTAGCTCCGAAATAATTTATGTTGCTCCGGGATCGACGTAAGCCAATAGTCACACGGATAGCAGCTAGCTAGCTGCGAGATGCAGGTGTAAATGTCCAGAGCTTGCGGTTTAAATCCGGGGATATGGAGAGAAAAATAGGTCCGGTATGTTCTGGTCTGAGTCGTGTTGTATAAAACTGCCGATAGCTTTTCGAGCTAAAGTATAGCTGATGACCACCAACCGTGGTTAGCTGAATACTAACGTTAGCCAGTAAACTGGTTAGCTTCTGGTTAGCTTCAGGCTAGCTTCTGGTTAGCTTCAGGCTTGCTTCTGGTTAGCTTCAGGCTAGCTTCTGGTTAGCTTCATGCTAGCTTCTGGTTAGCTTCAGGCTAGCTTCTGGTTATCTTCAGGCTAGCTTCTGGTTAGCTTCTGGCTAGCCTCTATTGTGGATTTTAGATTTGAGGTAAATAATACTTTTTTTCTAAATTGGTGACGCGGGTTGCAGGAGTGTTTTGAAGTTTTAAATGATTTTGTCTTCGTTAAAAATAAGTTGTCCTCCAGTAAACTTTTATTTAAATTTCCAATATCCCCGTCCACGTGGAAAATCTATAAAAGAGTTATGTGAATGCCAATTAGATGATCCGATCAAATTCGGTCTCCTATTAAAACTTTTTTAACCTTTGATGCAAGAGAGAAGGAGACAAAGTAGTCAAGACGACTAGCTTGATTAAGTCTCCATGAATCTCTCACTAGGTCGTGATTTTTGTTCTCCAAATATCCACGATTTCTAATGTGTCCATAATATTTGTGATTTCCTTAAGGGTATGGCGATGATAGTTTGTAGAGTGATTACCTTTAAGGTCCATTGAGGTACAACACTGTGTTGCAGTCTCCTACCATCCTACCATAATGATTAGATAATTTGTTGTCTGTAAGTTCAATAAATTGGTATAAATGGTTTAGAAGAAGTGTGGATCAGCCTGGTTTGGACCATATAGATTAATGAGCCAAATCTCTTTTTTGTCTGCTTTCATATTCCAAAGGATCCACCTTCCTTGAAAATCATTCCTGACTATTTGCACATTCAGATTGAAATGTGTGTTAATTAATATCATTACACCATTTGAGTTCCTTTGTCCATGACAGAAAATTATTTCACCACCCCATTCCTTTTTCCACGCAACTTCATCCAAGGATGTAGAGTGAGTTTCTTGTAAACAGTATATGTTATATTCTTTTTCTTTTAGCCATGTAAAGACTGGTCTTTTTTAAAATATTCTGCTAAACCGTTACAATTATAACTGGCTGTACTTATTTCACCCCTTACCATAACTAGATACTATTCTCAGTCTAAATTTACCATAATTAGTGCCTGTAAAGTCCCTGCCATCAGAGATATTATGAAGGTCGAAACTAGAGCTTTCAAATGTCTGATATTTAGCATTCAAGAAATGGGTTCTAGCAATAATTGTTTTATTCCCTTGCCTGTGAGCTAATGCCACATATGTTAGAAAATTAAGACAATATATTATGTGTGTAGCAAATCTGAGTACTGTATGTTATTTGGGTTCAATAATGTTTATTTTGTTTACTTTTTCCACAGTCAAAGATTGTGAATTTTGGAGTCCTGGCACAGAAGTCCACTTTCTTCCAACAGCTAGAACCTGCCATACTCCTCAACAAATGTATGTTTGAATCTCACTTAGCTAGCAATTACTCCTAGTAATTGTACATGTATTTATGTAAAACAAAATAGGGACCACAATGGAAATATTTCCCTGACTTTATTGTGCAGAGTCCTGGTCATGTTTTAGAAAATCTTTATTCAGTGTCTTTATACGTATTTATTTATTTTTTAATGACAAAATCAATCAAACGTCTTGCAAGTCTGAATATCACTTCGCAATCAATTATTCACAGCACCTCTTGCAAGCATACAAATTCCTCTCACCCCAAATCACTTCTAAGGCCATATAAAAACTGAAGAATGTCTTTTAGAATCTCAATACTTGAACCTACTGCTAAATCTGATGTCACGTTAATAGCATGTGTAGTAACTAGAGGATGTTATGGCACAGTTTAACTCTGCTGATACCTCAGGTCAATACCAATACAACGAGTCATAATCCATCCTCATTGTTTCTTCCAGATGATGGCCCTGTGGGGATGATGAAAGAGATGGGTCCGTCTGGTATTGATGCTGAGCTCTGAGGTCTGGCCCCTGATATGGGTGGAGATGTCTCCGTCTTACAAGACTTTCTGAAGATGGTGGCCAGCATGCTGAACTCCAAGAGGGACTTTGATCTGGCACAGGCCTACCTGGCACTCTTCCTAAATGTAACCACATCAATATTCTAGTCACCAACACTGTAGCTATGTTAATAAGCTGCTCTTATCTGTGTTATAACACTGTTATTATTTAATTGACATGTTGAGTTTTTATTGTTACACATGAGTTCAATGATGTTATTACTCCAGTAATTATATCAGCTTAATGTTAAATGATGTCAACGATGTCACTAGAGGAAGAGGGAAATCTATTTTCTGTTGCATTGACTGTCACCCACTTACATCTGCAACCAGCAGATGGAGTCAGAACATTGGAAATAAATTGAAAAGCGGTACAGAACTGTAAAAAAAAATTATATATATATATATATAATGTGATACACAATTCAATAAAAACCAATGACCACATCTCTAGAAGTAAAATAAAAATTAAATGTTTTATTAAGAAAACATGTTTGACTTGATATGTAATTCTGTTGTTTCACTCTTCAACTAAGCCCAGTTTTGTTGAGTACCTGAATTCAAATTGTATCTTTACAGAACATGAACAATGTGTTTTTGACTTCACAGCACCACAGACACACTTTGTTTCAAAGGTTCATAACGTGTGTATTTCCTGTATGGTTTGTCTTACTTCTGAGTTTCCTTCACAAACTCTGTATAGTTTCTCTCTCTCTCTCTCTCTCTCTCTCTAGCTGCATCTCAGACTGATCACCCAGGAACCAGAGCTCATGGAGGAGGCATCTAGAGTATCTGAGAAACTGGAGGAGATGTGGACATCCATGCAGACACTTTTCAATCAGAGCCTGTGTTTGCTGTCATACACCAAGAGTGCACTGCTTTGAAGTGTGCCTCTCCCAACCAACCCTCGTTCATTTTTATTTTATTTATGTGGTTTTTCACACCGATCTATGTATACATCTCTATAGAGCATTGTGGACTATAGTTTCACACTTGATGCAAGAGAAGTTGGCCACATTTTATATGAAATATTATGTGCTCTAATGCTTTTGTAATGGTCTAACAAATATGATGTTCAATGAAACCGTGATTGACCAAAACCTGATGTAACTACCTTTTTTAAAACAGACATCATGATTGGTATCATTGTATTACTCCAGATTGTTTTCACTTTATGTTATTACCCTAATACAATTTGATGTTCATTGGTTCAGCATGAGTTACCACATTTTAAGATGTTCCCTGCTGTCTCGATGGTCCACAGCATAGTAATGAGGATTATACAGAGGACAAAATAGATGTGTACATGTACTGTATTCCATAGACAAATCGGATATATCAATATATTTTCACAGTCCTGTTGGGGATTATAGTTTTTGTCTCACAACGACAGAGCAGGTAGTGGATCAAATGGTGTCTGTGTGTCCCCCTCTGTAGCTAGGCTTTGCTGGAGTCCTAGAGGATGACCAGCTATGCATGGTTTGGGCTTGGGACAGAGGGTTAGACAAGCCCTTCATTTGAATGTGTTTCGATGGTAAGGAAGATAAAACAGTTAACTATTTTATGTATTACATGACATTTTCCACATTTTGTTTTGTTACAGCCTGAACATTGTGTCACTGCCCTACACACAGTACCCCATAATGTGGAATTATATTTTTAGACATTTTTACAAATTAACACAAAATGAAAAGCTGAAATGTCTTGAGCCAATAAGTGTTCAAGCACTTTGTTATGGCAAGCCGAAATATGTTCAGGAGTAAAAATTTGATTAACAAGTTGCATGGATTGCTCTGTGTGCAATAATGGTACTTTTTGACTGACTACCTCATTTCTATACCCCACACACAATTATCTGAAAGGTCCCTCAGTTGAGCAGTGAATTTTAAACACCGGTTCCACCACAAAGACCAGCAGGGTTTTCCAATGCCTTGCAAGGAAGGGCACCTATTGGCAGATGGGTAAAAACGAAGAAAGCATTCATTAATAATGGCCGGAACAGAGAAAATGGAATGGCATCAAACACCTGGGAACTGTGTTTGATGTATTTGATACCATTCCGCTCCACTCATTACCATGAGCCCATTCTCCCCAATTAAGGTACCACCAAACTCCTGTGGTATCAATACACCCAGTCACTACAAAGATACAGGTGTCCTTCCTAACTCAGTTCCCGGAGAGGAAGGAAACAGCTCAGGAATTTCACGATGACGCCAATGATGACTTTATAACCGTTAGAGTTGAATCACTGTGATATGAGAAAACAGGATGGATCAGCAACATTGTAGTTACTCCACAATACTAACCAAAATGACAGAGTTAAAATATGTACGCCAATATTCCAAAACATCCATCCTGTTTGCAGTTAGGCACTAAAGTAAAACTGCAAAAAAAAATGTCAAAGAAATCTACTTTGTCCTTGAATACAAAGCCCTCTATTTGGGGCAAATCCAACACATCACTGATTACCACTCTTCATTTTTTTCAAGCATGGTGGTGGCTGCATCATGTTAGGGTATGCTTGCTATCGGCAAGGACTACAGAGTTCTTTTAAGGGTGAAAATAAACAATGGAGCTAAGCACAGGCAAAATCCCAGAAAACTTGGTTCTGTCTGCTTTCCAAAAGACAGACAAATTCACCTTTCAGCAGGACAATAACCTAAAACACAAGGCGAAATAGTTGCTTGCCAAGACTACATTAAATGTTCCTGAGTGGCCTAGTTACAGTTTGGACTTAAATCAGCTTGAAAATCTATGGCAAGACTCGAAAATGACTATCTAGCAACGATCAACAACCAACTTGACAGAATTGTCCGATTCTGACCAACTTGACATATTGAAGAATTGTAAAAGAATAATGTGAACATGTTGTACAAACCAGATGTGCGAAGCTCTTAGAGACTTACCCAGAAATACTCACAGTTGTAGGTGATTTTAACATGTATTGACTTGGGTGTGAATACTTGTGTAAATTATATATATTTAATTTTCAATACATGTGCAAACATTTGAAAAACATGTTTTCACTTTGTCATTATGGGGAATTGTGTGTAGATGGGTGAGATGTTTTTATTTGTATTAATCTATTTTATATTCAGGCTGTAACATGGAATAAGTCTAGGTGTATGAATACTTTCTGAAGGCACTGTACCTGCATCTTACGCAGATGTCTTGCATCTTTGACAAATATGAAAGTGTTATAATTGAAAGATACGTGTTATTTACTGAGCATCAATTGCATTTATGTTATTTGTCAGTATTAATTATCTTAAAAAGATCAATTCAAATATTTCCTGTTTATTGTAGGGCTGGACAATCTGTATTTAATTATTTATTTTTTTGGCCCTCAATATACACATTTTTGTGGAAATAATGACATAGTTCAAATGGTATTTATGTGTCATAAAAACCACCACAATGATTATGGTAACACACATTACGTACTTGATTGTGACCTCGGGTAAAGATAACTACAATGTTTTTGGAAGTTAACCCGGCGACAGTAAGACCCGGTGGAAACCTCAAACGCAGACTCCTCTCTGTATACTTGCCTTTCCAGTACACTTGCATTACGGTAGCGAAGCGGGCTGGTGGCTGTGAATAATATGCATTTCGGACCAATTTCATTCCCTACGTTACCCAGTCCTTCAAATAGTATTGTAACTGATGTTTATATTCTTCCATACGGGTTCGTTTTGGAAGGTTTCAAACTCGCTTTTCTTCAAGCCACTGTAACTGAGTCAAGCATTGAATCGCAGCAGGGGAGAAGAGCTGTCAAAATATTTTAATCCGTCTGGCTAGCTGGTGATGCGTAAAGTCACTATACCCTCGTCCAGAGCAGGGGCATCCCCAGCTCCAGACTACTGGATAGATGGATCGAAGAAGGAGACCCTGGCTGACTACTATGAGTTGGAGTCCGAATTGGGACGGTGAGCATATCTCTGTACGGGTACTGTACTCAGGGTTCTTATGTTTGTCTGCTAGTGTTTTATGGTCTAATCTATAGTCCTAAAAATGTATTGGGCTACTTAGTAAACATGTGATGGAAGGATATAGTAAATTGTATTGCATCTAATGCATTACCTCTATTTTGCTGTTTTCAATGGAAACATAATCTACACACGGACTCTCCCTCCCTCTCTCACACACACACATACACACCGGAGAAAGAGAGTGCAGTGGGTTACCACAATTTCCTGCTTATCCCCTGATGCTTTGGCTAAATGAAACTATTATTCTACAGCAACAATCTAGCAATGCATGTAATTGTCATCTAAAGGATTGGCAAATAGTTGTCAAAGTTATTAAAGGTACAGTTGAAGTTGGAAGTTTACATACACCTTAGCAAATACATTTAAACTCAGTTTTTCACCATTTCTGACATTTAATCCTAGTAAAAATTCTGTTTTAGGTCAGTTAGGATCACCACTTTATTTTAAGAATATGGGTCAGAAGTTTACATACACTCAATTAGTATTTGGTAGCATTGCCTTTAAATTGTTTAACTTTGGTGAAATGTTTCGGGTAGCCTTCCACAAGCTCCCCACAATAAATTGGGTTTTTGGCCCATTTTGGCCCATTCCTCCTGACAGCTAGTGTAACTGAGTCAGGTTTGTAGGCCTCCTTGCTCACACATGCTTTTTCAGTTCTGCCCACAAATGGTCTATAGAATTGAGGTCAGGGCCTTGTGATGGCCACTCCAATAACTTGACTATGTTGTCCTTAAGCCATTTTGCCTCAACTTTGGAAGTATGCTTGTGGTCAATGTCCATTTGGAAGACCCATTTGCGACCAAGCTTAACTTCATGACTGATGTCTTGAGATGTTGCTTCAATATATCTACATAATTTTCCATCCTCATGATGCCATCTATTTTGTTAAGTGCACCAGTCCCTCCTGCAGCAAAGCACCCCAAAGACATGTTGCCATCCCCGTGCTTCATGGTTGGGATGGTGTTCTTCGGCTTGCACGCCCTTTTCCTTCAAACATAACGATGGTCATTATAGCCAAACAGTTCTATTTTTGTTTCATCAGACCAGAGGACATTTCTCCAAAAACTGTCTTTTTTTGTCCCCATAAACTGGCTTTTTTATGGCGGTTTTGGAGCAGTGGCCTTTCAGGTTATGTCGATATTGGACTCGTTTTACTGTTACTGTGGATATAGATACTTTTGTACCTGTTTCCTCCAGCATCTTCACAAGGTCATTTGCTGTTGTTCTTGGATTGATTTGCACTTTTCCCACCAAAGTACATTAATCTCTAGGGGACAGAATGTGTCTCCTTCCTGAGCAGTATGAATGCTGCATGGTCCCATGGTGTTTATACTTACTTGTACAGATGCATGTGATACCTTCAGGCATTTGGAAATTTCCCCCAATGATGAACCAGACTTGTGGAAGTCTGCAATTTTTTTCTGTCTTGACTGATTTGTTTTGATTTTCCCATGATATCAAGTCTCTTTACACTGAGTTTTAAATACATCAAATTGACTCAAATGATGTCGATTAGTCTATCAGAAGCTTCTAAAGCCATTATATTATTTTCTGGAATTTTCCAAGCTGTTTAAAGCCACACTTATTTTAATTTTACCAGGCAAGTCAGTTAAGAACACCTAGGAACCTAGGCCTAGGAACAGTGGGTTGACTGCCTGTTCAGGGGCAGAATGACAGATTTGTACCTTGTCAGCTCGGGGATTTGAACTAGTCCAACACTCTAACCAATAGGCTATCCTGCCGCCCGTTTGTACACCTCTGACCTACTGGAGTTGTGATACAGTGAATTATAAGTTAAATAATCTGACTGTAAACAATTGCTGGAAAAATGACTTGTGTCATGCACAAAGTAGATGTCCTAACCGACTTGCCAAAACTATAACAAGAAATTTGTGGAGTGGTTGAATAACAAGTTTTAATGACTCCAACCTAAGTTTTTTTTAAATTTCAATTTTAATTTTTTTTATATAGCCCTTCGTACATCAGCTGATATCTCAAAGTGCTGTACAGAAACCCAGCCTAAAACCCCAAACAGCAAGCAATGCAGGTGTAGAAGCACGGTGGCTAGGAAAAACTCCCTAGTGTATGTAAACTTCCGACTTCAACTGTATGTAATGTTTATACAGTGTCTTCAGAAAGTATTCACACCCCTTGACTTTTTCCAGAATTTATTGTGTTAGTGGGAATTTAAAATGTATTACCCCATAATGTCAACGTGGAATTATGATTTTAGACATTTGTACAAATGAATTAAAAATGAGAAGAGAGTGAATAAGTATTCAAGCCCTTTGTTATGGCAAGCCTAAATCCGTTCAGGAGTAAACGTGTGCTAAACAAGACACATAAGTTGCATGGACTCACTCTGTGTGCAATAATAGTGTTTAAAAATATTTTTCAATGACTACCTCGTCTCTGTACACCAAACATACAATGATCTGTAAGGTCCCTCAGTCGAGCAGTGAATTTCAAACACAGATTTAACCACAATGACCAGGGAGGTTTTCCAATGCCTCACAAAGAAGGGCACCTATTGGTAGATGATTTTAAAAAAGCAGACATTGACTATCCCTTTGAACATGGGGAAGTTATTAATTACACTTTGGATGGTGTATCGATACACCCAGTCACTACAAAGACACAGGCATCCATCCTATCTCCGTTGCCAGAGAGGAAGGAAACTGGTCTGGGATTTCACCATTAGGCCTCTGGTGACAGAGTGAAAAGAATGAAACCTGTACAGAATAACAATATTACAAAACTTGCATCCTGTTTGCAATAAGGCACTAAAGTAAAAATATGGCAAAGAAATTAACTTTGTCCTGATTACAAATAGTTATGTTTGAGGCAAATCCAACACATCAGTAAGTACCACTCTTCAAATTTTCAAGCATAGTAGTGGTTGCATCATGTTATGGGTGTTATTGTCATTTGCGAGGACTAGGGTGTTTTCTGGGATAAAAAGAAATGGAAAAGACCTATGTACAGGCAAAATGCTAGAGGAAAACTTGGTTCTGTCTGCTTTCCAACAGACACTGAGACAATAACCAAATGCACCTTTCAGCAGGATGAGGAAGAGCTCAGTTTGTTGTTTTGGAAAGTTTTGAAAGTTTCTTGAAAAGTTTTTTAGTTGCTAGCTACCTTTTTGAGTTTGGATCCCGCGATTCGCTTGGCATCAGTTTCTGTGACTGCTACTATCTGTCCCGTGATCCTGCCAACCAAGGCTGGGTCTTAGGAGTGTGTTTTGCATAGCAGCTAGCCTAGCTGCTAGCTAGCAGCCTATCAAGCTAGCAGGGTTTTCTTCAGGGCTCGTACACAGCCTGCAAACCGGTTAGCCTTTGTAGCTGGGACCGCAGATAGTCCCGGGCTTGTGGCTGTCTAGACCCCTGCTGTTTGTTGTTGTATGGAACTGCGAAGGGTAACAGAGTAGCCTTGCTAACATGACCAAGACCAAAGCCGGTGGGAGTACCGTTGAGGACAGTGTTGTCTGTCTATCACAGGTGAAGGATATTTTAAGCTAACCTGAAGAACAGTTTGCAGTTCTCACTGGGTCAGCTCGGTGAGTTTAAACAGGAGGACGACAAGATGACAGCAATCTGCAAGTCATTGAGAGAGGACCTTAGTTCTGTATGTGAATCCATGATAACAATGATAGAGAAATCTGATCATCTCGAGGGACAATCAAGGCGAAAAAACATGGTTGTGGACGGAATTGCAGAGTTTCCACATGAGACCTGGATGGAGTCTGAGGATAAAGTGAGGGAAATGATCTCGGAGAAACTGAAGATGGATCACAGGAAGATTGTGATGGAGCGTGCCCTCAGAACTGGAAAACCCACCACCGGCCCAGGTGACAGGCCCAGGGCAGTTCAAGGACGAGGTAGCTGTTCTGGACAGGAAATAACTTATCCCAGCCTGGAAGGGATGAGAGAGCCAAGCATATGGGTTTTTAGCTTCAAGCCCGCAGCACACACACCAACTGATTTAATGGACTTCTGAATGTATATATTTTTTTCTTGCTATGTTTTCCATGTTATGTCTATCTCTGATAAGCTACCCAGGAAAGGGTAGCCCATATTAATATATGTAGCCTTAAAAATAAGGTTCACGCAATCAATAACTTACTAACATCAGATAACATGATCAATTTCTGAGACTCACTTAGATAATTCATTTGATCTGACTGGTTGACTTACTGCAAATGGAGAAATTATGTGATTAAACTCAACAAAAAGAAGAATAAACTGTATTATGAAGCCAAGATCAATGATTTTTCTGTGCAGTCTTTAACCTGGCTTTTCAACCTCTGCCATATTGTGGATTCAGGCTATCTATCTAATAGAACGTAGAGGGTTTTCTTTAATGGTAGCTTCTCTAATGTCAAACATGTAAAGTGTGGTGTACCGCAGGGCAGCTCTCTAGGCCCACTACTCTTTTCTATTTTTACCAATGACCTGCCATTGGCATTAAACAAAGCATGTGTGTCCATGTATGCTAATGATTCAACCATATACACATCAGCAACCACAGCTAATGAAGTCACTGAAACCCTTAACAAAGAGTAGCAGTCTGTTTTGGAATGAGTGGCCAGTAATAAACTAAAACTAAGAGCATTGTATTTGGTACAAATCATTCCCTAAGTTCTAGACCTCATATGAATCTGGTAATGAATGGTGTTGCTGTTGAACAAGTTGAGGAGACTAAATTACTTCATGTTATCATAGATTGTAAATTGTCATGGTCAAAACCTATAGATTCAATGGTTTTAAAGATAGAGAGAGGTCTGTCCGTAATAAAGAGATGCTCTGCTTATTTGACATCACATTCCAGAAAGCAAGTCCTGCAGGCTATAGTTTTTTTCTTATCTTGATTATTGTCCAGTTGTGTGGTCGAGTGCTGCAAGGAAAGACCTAGTTAAGCTGCAGCTGGCCCAGAACAGAGCGGCACATCTAGCTCTTCATTGTAATTAGAGGGCTTATATAAATAATATGCATGGCAGTCTCTCTTGGCTAAGAGGTGAGGGGAGACTGACTGCATCACTTCTTTTTATAAAAAAATTAATGTGTTGAAAATCCCAATTTCTTTGCATAGTCAACTTACACACAGCTCTGACACACACACCCACCAGACATGCCACCAGGAGTCTTTTCACAGTCCCCAAATCTAGAACAATTTCAAGAAAGTGTACAGGATTATATAGAGCCATCATTGCATGAAACTCCCTTCCATCTCATGTCGCTTAAATGAACAGCAAACCTGGTTAAAAAAACAGATAAAGCAACACCTCACAATGCCTCTCCTCTATTTGATCTAGATAGTTTGTGTGTATGCATTGATATGTAGGCTACGTGTGCCATTTTAAAAATTGATGTAGAGCTGTCCTTGAGCTGTTCTTGTCTATACATGTTCTGTATTATGTCATATTTGATGTTTTGTGTGGACCCCAGGAAGAGTAGCTTCTGCTTTCGCAACAGCTAATGGGGATCCTAATAAAATACAAAATACCAAACCTAGAACACTAGGCCAAATACACACTGGGGTTGCTTACCAAGACGACATTTAATGTTCCTGGGCCTAGTGTCAGCTTTGACTTGAATCAGCTTGTGAAACGATTGAAAGACTTGCCAATGGTTGTCTAGCAATGATCAACAACTGACAGAGCTTGAAGAATCTTTTCAAGAATAATGTGGAAATATTGTACAATCCAGGTGTGTAAAACGCTTTGAGATTTACCCCGAAAGACACCCAGCTGTAATAGCTGCCAAAGGTGATTCTAACACATATTGACTCAGGGGATTGAATACTTATGTAATCAAGATATGTTTTATTTTTCTTAAATGTTTTACAAATGTTATAATTTTCCTTCCACTTTGACATTAGAGTATTTTGTCTAGATCGTTGACAAAAAAAATGTATTTTTATCCCACTTTGTAATGTAGAAAAAGTCAAGGTGTGTGAATACTTCCTGAAGGCACTGTATATATATACTGTCCATTTCCATTTTTATTATACCCATAATTGTTATTTATGACCATGGTCCATTTGTAAAATCTTTAACTTCATAGCACTTTGCTGTAGAACTGTCAACACTTTCAAAGCATGAACAATAGATACAAATAATTCCCTCATCACTTTTGCTTGTGAGTCATAGTGGCCAAATTAACATATTGTCCTCATTTGAGATACTCTGTGGATTTCATAAGAGCAATGTGGACGTCACCTACTACCGAAACAGTCTATAGACAATGACACTGTGAGACACCAGCAACAGCACATGTTTATGATTTCATAGCAGATTATAACAGATACATTTTGGTGGTCTGGTGACAGCATATATTGAGAGTATGTGGATTGGTGCATGTGATATTTTATTTGCTTTTGTTTACCCCTAACCTTCGGAGAGAGGGTGAGATATAGAAACATACAATAGGGCAGGCTGTGTTTCAATGAAGTACATTCAATATTATCATATAGTATCGTAATATGAGGTGTGCTGCTTGAGGCTTAGGACTACAGTCTAAACCAAAAGGTGCATTATTGATCGTTCCCTTGCACTGCATAATATGTCTCTGTCTCTGCTGCAGGATCTATACGAGCCCCATTACGTATTCATAATGAATTGTATTATACAAGGCAGTCTGATAGCATCTGGACAACAGCTGTGCTTAAGGATCTGCCACTGAGCCCTAATCAGGGATATGGAATAGAGAGGGAGGGAATCTAATGCATAGGATCAGGGGAAATTAGAGCCATCTACAGAAGACCCATATGGAGCTGCTGCTGCTTCCCATGCTGTCGAAATGGGATGAAGCCGTCCTGCTGTCTGTTGTGAGCAGAGAGATGGTGCCCTGTGGAGTTAGAATTCATTAATGTTGGTAATTAATTTATCTGACAGGAAATAGGTGATATAGGGCTATATTTTAACAAACCTAACGCAATGGCAAATTTAAGCGCTGGCAGTAGCGCTATAGATTTGGGGAGTGTCAGAAATATTTTTAGCTATTTTCACAATCAGAATTATCGGCCTAGTTGCTGGCAGCACGAAAGGGCTGAGCTTTGACGAATGAACAAGTTGTGGGTGTGTCGAGGCTTGGCCCCTTCACTGGCCAATCAGAAAGTGCTTCATGGCTAAATATATGGTTCCTTTACGGTCTTTTATGTATTGCCTTGGAATCAACTCCATTTCCAATGTTAGTCCTTTATAGTTTGTTAAACAGCTTACAGAAACAAAATAAAACCATGTAGACTATCTTTGCTGAATATGTTAATTTGAACATGTCTTCAATAGCATTCACACTGATATAGGGACTAGCGCTACTGTAAATTACAATATGGATGAGCATGGACATCCATGTCAATAATCAAGATTTCATTCATTATTGATGAGGCCTAAAAAGAGATCAAATCATTTTAATCAAATTCTTAACAAAAAAAAACATTTTAAATAGGCTGTCTAAATACACTTACAGGTACCACCATTTCTTCCTGTGGGCATATACAATTAAATATGTTTTACAGACATCCAAACTTTTCACAGTTGCTGAACAAAGATCCAATAGAAAGGGAGAATGTCCACTCACCGTTATACTGCTCCCAAATATGTTTTATATACAAATTGGAACCATCTTACAGATCGCATTCACACTTCTCTAGAAGTTGCATTGCATGCGTGCCACAGACATTCTCACCATAAAACCAGAACAGTGAAAGATTCTAATAAGTTTGGTTTTAATCATATGAAACAAAAAACAAGCTGTTTTGTTTTTTCAACAACAATAAATACATGTAAAATGTAATGACAAAATCATCAGCATAAAAAAAGATGCATGCATTGCTGTTGAACCAGCCTTCGGTATAGTAGGCCTAGGGTAAGGGTAGCCTACTGTAAAACTGTTACAGGAAAATAACTTCTAAATACAAGGTTGACCGATATTCACAGAGGTTCTCATCTTTCCTTTCATGGTGGCATGAACACATGTAGGGGGTTTTAAGCACCTCCAACGCATTGTAATGAACACCAGGGGAGACAGAGAGCTGGTTTCAAGCGCAGGGTGCAGCAGGTGTTTATTTGCAAAGGACCACAGGGGCAGGCAGAAGGTCATACACAGGGGTCCAAAAGGGTAACAGTACAGGCAAGGAAAAGGCTAGTAACGTAGTCCGGGAGATCAGGCAATAGGTAGAGAACAGGAAATCCGATTGGCAAAAGTACAGGCAGGCAAAAGGTGTCGTTAGTGAGGCAGGCAAAAACTATCATACATGGGAGGAGTAATTCACAGGAAACCCAGCGTTCTGAAAGCAATGTGTCACAAAACAAACAATACCTCACAGTGATGAGGTGCAAAGAACTGAACTAAATAGTGTGTGATAATGACATTCAGGTGTGTGAACAGGTGATTAGAATTCAGGTGATTGGGATCTGGAGAGTGAGCTGCGCTCAGTGGATCTACATGATTGAGGGTGTGAGTTGGAAGCAGATGTTACAAGAATTGCTAAAATAATGTAGGCCTGCCTACAATACATAGAGTAGATAAAATGGAATGTCAGCTCACTGTTTTAATCCTCTCAAACTTGATATTTTAATAATGCTTTGGTGATTAAGATTTATTTCCAAGTGGTCTCAGGAGCCAAACCCTTTATTGACGGTCTTGACTAGCCTACTTGATTACATTGGGCAGGACAAAAAGAAAACATACTTAATTGAGAGTAGGGGAGACTATGAGTGTTTTATGTTTATAAATACGAAATATACAGGCCCCATATCACATATTGTTCCATGCGCATATGGGCAGTGTGCGTCACGGCTGAATAGGCTGTTTCCACTGTCAAAATTCATGCCATAACCAACTATGTTACCGCTAAAACCAGCATTTGGTTGTTCTTAAATATCCCTACAAGCGCTGCCTGAAAATAGCACTTTGGATCATGTTTTTAAGGACACGCCTCAAATATTTCCACACCCCTGTAAATTGCCAAACCTGGCGTTAGGGCTGGAAAATGCCGGTGCACCAGTTTTTACATTTTTATTTAACCTTTATTTAACTAGGCAAGTCAGTTAATAACAAATTCTTATTTACAATGACGACCTACCAAAAGGCAAAAGGCCTCCTGCGGGGACAGAGGCTGGGATTAAACATACATATAAATACAAATATAGGACAAAACACACATCACGACAATAGAGACCTAAGACAACAACATAGCATGGCAGCAACAACACAGCATGGTAGCAACACAAAATGGCAGCAGCACAACATGGTAGTAGCATAAAACAGGATGCAAACATTATTGGGCACAGACAACAGCACACAGGGGAAAAAGATAGAGACAACAATATATCACGCAAAGCAGCCACAACTGTCAGTAAGAGTGTTCATGATTGAGTCTTTGAATGAAGAGATTGATAAAACTGTCCAGTTTGAGTGTTTGTTGCAGCTCGTTCCATTCGCTAGCTGCGGCGGACTGAAAAGACGAGCGACCCAGGGATGTGTGTGCTTTGAGGACCAGAATATGACTGGCAGAACGGGTGTTGTATGTGGAGGATGAAGGCTGCAGAAGATATCTCAGATAGGGGGGAGTGAGGCCTAAGAAGGTATTATAAACAAGCATCAACCAGTGGGTCTTGCGACGGGTATACATAGATGACCAGTTTACAGAAGAGTATAGAGTACAGTAATGTGATGTGTCCTATGAGGAGCATTGGTGGAAAATCTGATGGACGAATGGTAAAGAACATCTAGCCGTTCGAGAGCACCCTTACCTACCGATCTATAAATTACATCTCCGTAATCTAGCATGGGTAGGATGGTCATCTGAATCAGGGTAAGTTTGGCTACTGGGGTGAAAGAGGAGCGATTACGATAGAGGAAACCAAGTCTAGATTTAACTTTAGCTTGCAGCTTTGATATGTGTTGAGAGACGGACAGTGTACCGTCTTGCCATACTTCCAAATACTTGTATGAGGTGACTACCTCATGCTCTAAACCATCAGAGGTAGTAATCACACCTGTGGGGAGAGGGGCATTCTTCTTACCAAACCACATGACCTTTGTTTTGGAGGTCATGTGGTTTGGTAAGAAGAATGCCCCTCTCCCCACAGGTGAGACGAAATTGCAAAGTAACGTGCATGTGACACTAGCGCCTCCTTAACGCCAGCCGAAAAAAGAGCCCATTGCATTATACTTAAAGTTGAATATAGGCTATCCCTGTTGGCTCAGATGGGTTTAGCCTACAGGAGTTAACAGTACCAAAAACCATATTGTTACTATAGGGGGTCTTACACTTTCTAAGGTGAGGCCGATGTGTTTGATCAGACTAACTATATGCCTGCAAGCTTGACAAGTGACAAAATATATCTTAGCGCTGGCGAGTTCAATGTTGAACATATACAGTTTAAGTCAGAAGTTTACATACACTTTGGTTGGAGTCATTAAAACTCGATTTTCAACCACTCCACAAATTTCTTGTTAACAAACTACAGTTTCGGCAAGTCGGTTAGGACAAATAATTTGTGCATGACACAAGTAATTTTCCAACAATTGTTTACAGACAGATTATTTCACTTATAATTCATTGTATCACAATTCCAGTGGGTCAGAAGTTTACATACACTAAGTTGACTGTGCCTTTAAACAGCTTGGAAAATTCCAGAAAATAATGTCATGGCTTTAGAAGCTTCTGATAGGCTAATTGACATAATTTGAATCAATTGGAGAAGTCGCTCTGGATAAGAGCGTCTGCTAAATGACTTAAATGTAAATGTAAATGTACCTGTGGATGTATTTCAAGGCCTACCTTCAAACTCAGGGCCTCTTTGCTTGACATCATGGGAAAATCAAAAAATTCAGCCAAGACCTCAGAAAAAAATTGTAGACCTCCACAAGTCTGGTTCATCCTTGGGAGCAATTTCCAAACGCCTGAAGATAGCACGTTCATCTGTTCAAACAATAGCACGCAAGCATAAACACCATGGGACCACGCAGCCGTCATACCTGTCACGTTCTGACCTTAGTTCCTTTGTGATGTCTTTGTTTTAGTATGGTCAGGTCGTGAGTTAGGTGGGCAGTCTATGTTCTTTGTTCTATGATTTGGTATTTCTGTGTTTGGCCTGGTATGTTTCTCAATCAGAGGCAGCTGTCAATCATTGTCCCTGATTGAGAACCATACATAGGCAGCCCTTTTTTTACCCTTGAGTTGTGGGTGATTATATTTTCTGTTCTGTGTTTTGCTTCACCATTCAGGACTGTTCGTTTTGTCAGTTTTATTTTTTTGTTCAGTGTTCAGTATTCGTATTAAAACGATATGGACACTTACCACGCTGTGCATTGGTTCTCCTCTTCTTCCACCTACGACGAGCGTTACAGAATCACCCACCACCAAAGGACCAAGCAGCGTGGTACGGAGCAGCGCTATCTGGAGGAGGTGACAACATGGGACGAGATAGAAAGGTGGTCGGTCGACCCAGGGAGAGTGCCGGAGCCCGCCTGGGATTCTCTGGAACAGTGCGAGGAGGGATATCCTGGAGAATAGAGTTGGCATGGCGGTCAAGGAAGCCCGAGCCCGTCTGTCCTGAGCTGCCGGAGTCGCCCGTCTGTCCTGAGCTGCCGGAGTCGCCCGTCTGTCCTGAGCTGCCGGAGTCGCCCGTCTGTCCTGAGCTGCCGGAGTCGCCCGTCTGTCCTGAGCTGCCGGAGTCGCCCGTCTGTCCTGAGCTGCCGGAGTCGCCCGTCTGTCCTGAGCTGCCGGAGTCGCCCGTCTGTCCTGAGCTGCCGGAGTCTCCCGTCTGTCCTGAGCTGCCGGAGTCTCCCGTCTGTCCTGAGCTGCCGGAGTCTCCCGTCTGTCCTGAGCTGCCGGAGTCTCCCGTCTGTCCTGAGCTGCCGGAGTCTCCCGTCTGTCCTGAGCTGCCGGAGTCGCCCGTCTGTCCTGAGCTGCCGGAGTCGCCCGTCTGTCCTGAGCTGCCGGAGTCGCCCGTCTGTCCTGAGCTGCCGGAGTCGCCCGTCTGTCCTGAGCTGCCGGAGCCGCCCGTCTGTCCTGAGCTGCCGGAGCCGCCCGTCTGTCCTGAGCTGCCGGAGTCGCCCGTCTGTCCTGAGCTGCCGGAGTCGCCCGTCTGTCCTGAGCTGCCGGAGTCCCGTCTGTCCTGAGCTGCCGGAGTCTCCCGTCTGTCCTGAGCTGCCGGAGTCTCCCGTCTGTCCTGAGCTGCCGGAGTCTCCCGTCTGTCCTGAGCTGCCGGAGTCTCCCGTCTGTCCTGAGCTGCCGGAGTCTCCCGTCTGTCCTGAGCTGCCGGAGTCTCCCGTCTGTCCTGAGCTGCCGGAGTCTCCCGTCTGTCCTGAGCTGCCGGAGTCGCCCGTCTGTCCTGAGCTGCCGGAGTCGCCCGTCTGTCCTGAGCTGCCGGAGTCGCCCGTCTGTCCTGAGCTGCCGGAGTCGCCCGTCTGTCCTGAGCTGCCGGAGTCGCCCGTCTGTCCTGAGCTGCCGGAGTCGCCCGTCTGTCCTGAGCTGCCGGAGTCGCCCGTCTGTCCTGAGCTGCCGGAGTCGCCCGTCTGTCCTGAGCTGCCGGAGTCTCCCGTCTGTCCTGAGCTGCCGGAGTCGCCCGTCTGTCCTGAGCTGCCGGAGTCGCCCGTCTGTCCTGAGCTGCCGGAGTCGCCCGTCTGTCCTGAGCTGCCGGAGTCGCCCGTCTGTCCTGAGCTGCCGGAGTCGCCCGTCTGTCCTGAGCTGCCGGAGTCGCCCGTCTGTCCTGAGCTGCCGGAGTCGCCCGTCTGTCCTGAGCTGCCGGAGTCGCCCGTCTGTCCTGAGCTGCCGGAGTCGCCCGTCTGTCCTGAGCTGCCGGAGTCGCCCGTCTGTCCTGAGCTGCCGGAGTCTCCCGTCTGTCCTGAGCTGCCGGAGTCTCCCGTCTGTCCTGAGCTGCCGGAGTCGCCCGTCTGTCCTGAGCTGCCGGAGTCTCCCGTCTGTCCTGAGCTGCCGGAGTCTCCCGTCTGTCCTGAGCTGCCGGAGTCTCCCGTCTGTCCTGAGCTGCCGGAGTCGCCCGTCTGTCCTGAGCTGCCGTAGTCGCCCGTCTGTCCTGAGCTGCCGGAGTCTTCCGTCTGTCCTGAGCTGCCGGAGTCTTCCGTCTGTCCTGAGCTGCCGGAGTCTCCCGTCTGTCCTGAGCTGCCGGAGTCTCCCGTCTGTCCTGAGCTGCCGGAGTCGCCCGTCTGTCCTGAGCTGCCGGAGTCGCCCTTAACTTCGGTGCTGCCGGAGTCTCCCGCCTGTCCGGCGCTGCCGGAATCTCCCGCCTGTCCGGCGCTGCCGGAATCTCCCGTCCATTCGAAGCCCACTGCTAGGGTCCCAAGTCCGAGGTCGGCGGCGAGGGTCGCCGCTCTAAAGGTGCCACTGAGGTGGGAAAAGAAGCGGACAAAGACTATGGTAGTAGAGTGGGGTCCACGTTCCGCGCCAGAGCCGCCACCGCGCACAGACGCCCACCCAGACCTTCCCCTATAGGTTCAGGTTTTGTGGCCGGAGTCCGCACCTTTGGGGGAGGGGTACTGTCACGTTCTGACCTTAATTCCTTTGTGATGTCTTTGTTTTAGTATGGTCAGGGAGTGAGTTGGGTGGGCAGTCTATATTCTTTTTTCTATGATTTGGTATTTCTGTGTTTGGCCTGGTATGGTTCTCAATCAGAGGCAGCTGTCAATCGTTGTCCCTGATTGAGAACCATACTTAGCCAGCCTGTTTTCACCTTTTAGTTGTGGGTAATTATATTTTCTGTTCTGTGTTTTGCTTCACCGTTCAGGACTGTTCGTTTTGTCGTTTAATTGTTTTTGTTCAGTGTTCAGTATTCGTATTAAAACAATATGGACACTTACCACACTGCGCATTGGTCCTCCTCTTCTTCCACCCACGACGAGCGTTACAATACCTCTCAGGAAGAAGACGCGTTCTGTCTCCTAGAGATGAATGTACTTTGGTGTGAAAAGTGCAAATCAATCCCAGAACAACAGCAAAGGACCTTGTGAAGATGTTGGAGGACACAGGTACGAAAGCATCTATATCCACAGTAAAAATGAGTCCTATATCGACATAACCTGAAAGGCCGCTCAGCTCCGTAACCTCCATAAAAAAGCCAGACTACGGATTGCAACTGCACATGGGGACAAATACCATAGAGCCCTTATACCATCACTAGGGCCAGGTGTTTACTCTGATCAGGAATCATTATGGGCTACCTACCTAGGGCTCAAGTTTTTCCAGGCTCAATTCACGTGGTCTGGAATAACTCCTAGCCCCAGTTATACCATCACACACAGTTAAAGTTTTGGACTTTGAGCATTCTCAATCGGAGTCGTAGCAGACAGGCAGTGGCCCCAGCTGAATGCATGCATTTAGCTCGTCTTGCTCCTGAGAGGAGCAGCAGCATCTCTGCTGGGATTACATAATGCTGTGTGAGTAAGGCAGCAATGAGCTGCAACAGCAAAGATATGCCTTCATTCAGATTACTTGTTTTGTTGGTTTAGAAAAGCTTGAGGGTTTATTTGAGTTTCATTCAATTGGTGTAACTTCGACAGTTGTCGTTACATAGTCATATTGTTGAGTAGCATTAATAATCTAAATCTCTTATGGGGGTTTAGGCCCTGTTTGCTGTAATTTTTATTTTATTTTATTTTTTATTTCACCTTTATTTAACCAGGTAGGCTAGTTGAGAACAAGTTCTCATTTGCAACTGCGACCTGGCCAAGATAAAGCATAGCAGTGTGAACAGACAACACAGAGTTACACATGGAGTAAACAATTAGCAAGTCAATAACACAGTAGAAAAAAATGGGCAGTCTATATACAATGTGTGCAAAAGGCATGAGGAGGTAGGCGAATAATACAATTTTGCAGATTAACACTGGAGTGATAAATGATCAGATGGGCATGTACAGGTAGAGATATTGGTGTGCAAAAGAGCAGAAAAGTAAATAAATAAAAACAGTATAAAAACAGTATGGGAATGAGGTAGGTGAAAAAGGGTGAGCTATTTACCTATAGACTATGTACAGCTGCAGCGATCGGTTAGCTGCTCGGATAGCTGATGTTTGAAGTTGGTGAGGGAGATAAAAGTCTCCAACTTCAGCGATTTTTGCAATTCGTTCCAGTCACAGGCAGCAGAGTACTGGAACGAAAGGCGGCCAAATGAGGTGTTGGCTTTAGGGATGATCAGTGAGATACACCTGCTGGAGCGCGTGCTACGGATGGATGTTGCCATCGTGACCAGTGAACTGAGATAAGGCGGAGCTTTACCTAGCATGGACTTGTAAATGACCTGGAGCCAGTGGGTCTGGCGACGAATATGTAGTGAGGGCCAGCCGACTAGAGCATACAAGTCGCAGTGGTGGGTGGTATAAGGTGCTTTAGTGACAAAACGGATGCATTTTACGACAAATTAATTTCGGAAAAGCTCTACATGAGTTAAATTCCAATAACTATGATTGCAAAGAACCAGTCGTTTTTTTTAAATTGAAGTTAATTTGTTATTTTCTTTCATGCTGTGTAAAGCCACATGACAGGCACTAATCCTGTACAGTCCTGGTGAGGACGACAACCATCAATTGTGTAAAAGATTAATGAGACATTTATTTTAAACAATGGGCATCTGAAATATGGTTGTCTATCTTAAGTTGTGAGTGACATTTGCGGTCATCATATTCCACTTGTCCGACATTTGTCTCACTTCATAATGGTGACATAAGTGGGAGTGGATTCTGCCTGTCACTTATTAACTGAAGAGGGTGAGGTCAGTGTGGTTTCCAGGGGGATCGTATAATGCCATTCAGATTGCAGATGGTTTATTATTATTATTATCCTAGTGCGTAGTGAACTAAAGGTTCAATTAAATCCTCTTCATAGACAGTTCTTATCTTAACTCATCTAATTTGTACCATATTAATATTTTTTTGTAGAGAATTACATTAAGATGCCTTAAAATATAGGAGTATGACAAACATTCACATTTCAAACAATTGAGCCCACTTTTATTTAGTCTCCCTTGGCATACTTGTTGCCTCCCACAATGTATCAATGTCACTGCTTTTGCTTAGGGTTTTGTTTTATTCCCTCTTAAATGCAATATTGTCCCACCTAAAGTAGTGTTGCATTTTGAGTTCATGGGATTAGCAATTGGAGTTTGTTGATGGGATTAGCTATATAAACATGTTTATGGGATTAGCTATATGACTTTGTTTATGGGATCAGCTATATAAACTTGTTTATGGGATTAGCTATTTGAGCTTGTTTATTGGATTTGCTGTATAAATTTGTTTATGGGTTTAGCTATTTGAGTTTGTCTTGTTCATTGCTACTAAATGTCCTACTTTCAGTGTGATTTACTTTTGCAGATTTCCCCCCAATAAACCATTCTGATGTTATCTTGGTACTGTGGATGGATATGGCCATTCCAGAATGATGAATATGATCCATTAGTCGATTACTGGAACTCATCACTGATCTGACATGGAGCTCGCTGGCCATGATGTAGAAGAACAATCTGATAGTTACAGTGGAAGTCGGAAGTTTACATACACTTAGGTTGGAGTCATTAAAACGCGTCTTGTTAAAAACTATAGTTTTGGCAAGTCGGTTAGGGCATCTGCTTTGTGCATGACACAGGTAATTTTCCCAACTATTGTTTACAGACAGATTATTTCACGTTTTAGTCACTGTATCACAATTCCAGTGGGTCAGAAGTTTACATACACTAAATTGACTGTGCCTTTAAACAACTTGGAAAATTCCAGAATGCCATGGCTTTAGAAGCTTCTGATAGGCTAATTGTAGAAATGTCCTCTGGTCTGATGAAACAAAAATTGGACTGTTTGGCCATAATGACCACCGTTATTTTTGGAGGAAAAAGGGGGAAGCTTGCAAGCCGAAGAACACCATCCCAACCGTGAAGCACGGGGGTGGCAGCATCATGTTGTGGGGGTGATTTGCTGCAGGGGGGACTGGTGCACTTAACAAAATAGATGGCATCATGAGGATGGAAAATTATGTAGATATATTGAAGCAACATCTTAAGACATCAGTCAGGAAGTTAAAGCTTGGTTGCAAATGGGTCTTCCAAATGGACAATGACCCCAAGCATACTTCCAAAGTTGTGGCAAAATGGCTTAAGGACTTCAAAGTCAAGGTATTGGAGTGGCTATCACAAAGCCCTGACCTCAATCCCATAGAAAAATTGTGGGCAGAACTGAAAAAGCAAGGAGGCCTAAGAACCTGACTCAGTTACACCAGCTCTGTCAGGAGTAATGGGCCAAAATTCACCCAATTTATTGTGGGAAGCTTGTGGAAGGCTAACCAAAACATTTGACCAAAGCTAAACAATTTAAAAGGCAATGCTACCAAATACTAATTGAGTGTATGGTAACTTCTGACCCACTGGGAATGTGATGAAAGAAATAAAAGCTGAAATAAATCATTCTCTCTGCTATTATTCTTACATTTCACATTCTTAAAATAAAGTGGTGATCCTAATTGACCGAAGGCAGGGATTTTTACAAGGGATTAAATGTCAGGAATTGTGAAAAACTGAGTTTAAATGTATTTGGCTAAGGTGTATGTTAACTTCCGAATTCAACTGTAAATGATCCCACAATTTAATCCCTTATCAGATAAAAGCATTTCTGAATCTGATGATAGTAGAAGCTAATTTCTCTGTGTGAGTGTGCATGTTCCTACATGGATGTGTAGATCTCTGTTCAGTTTAGTGGATATGTAGCTCTCTGTCCAGTTTAGTGGATATGTAGATCTCTCTCCAGTTTAGTGGATATGTAGATCTCTGTCCAGTTTACTGGATGTGTAGATCTCTGTCCAGTTTACTGGATGTGTAGATCTCTGTTGCCAGTCTCTGTACAGCTTAGCACTAGAACTGATAGCAACAAAAAGCTTCATTCTCAGGGTGTCATCTTTCCAAGCTAAACGAACCAGCATCTTCACTCATCTGCTGTCTGTACAATGACTTCAGGATGAAATAATGCTTTTCTCTGCTAAGGCTGAGAGGTTCAACACAATGTTACATAAATCATGAAAAAAAGGAGGACCAAAACAATACAGGAAGAAGTTGAATTAGGAGGTGGATTTATAAAGTGGATTAAGGCATGCATTGATGAAAATGAATGAGTAAATGAATGGAATAAATGGGTTGTTTATTCAAGAACTGACTCAGACATATTTTGTCGGACGATAACATGAGGAAGATGGAGGATACAAGACGTCCCTTTGTTCAGGTCAAATCAGCTTTCAATGTTCTTTTTTTTTGGAAGGAGTGTGTACACAGGCCTAGACTGCACTAACTGTTGATAGCTATTCCTCTTCACTTCTTCATTGTGTATTTCAAACTCTTACTCCTTTGCCAATGAAGGGTCTTTTCAACATTGTGCAGTAAAGTGGTCTCATACAAGCAGGGCAAACACATGAATATAGATCCCTCTGTTCTGTACGACATTAACATTTAATGATTTAACAAAATGAGGCACTGTAGACGTTACAGGGAGGGATCCTAGGAGGGAGGATGGTACGCTAGGATGAGGTCATCTAGTCAGCCTGATAACAATTTGATGTTATTTTGCAATGATTGTTTATTTGATTTGCGTCATTTGCTCAAATAGGCCTAGATTATGCCCCTGAGCTCCATTGCACAATGATAGAGTACAGTCCAAGTCTAGCTTTTCTCCTCAGACTCTTGGATGTTTTGCTTGGATTGAAGCTGTGATCTGGCTGTCATGCCTGCCTTATGTCTGTTCACATGGACCAGCCGTGATGGTATTCCCCACTGGCCGAGAGAGAGAAGAGAAGAGAGAGACAGAGAGAGAGAGAGAGAGAAAGGTGTGGAACAATGCCCCATAATGACAAAGCAAAAGCTGGTTTTTCGAAAATGTAGCAAATTTATAAAAAAAATTATGAAATATCACATTTACATAAGTATTCAGATCCTACACTCAGTACTTTGTTGAAGCACCTTTGGCAGCAATAACAGCCTAGAGTATTCTTGTGTATGACGCTACAAGCTTGGCACAACTCTATTTGGGGAATTTTTTCCATTCTTCTCTGCAGATCCTCTCATGCTCTGTCAGGTTGGATCGGGAGCGTTGCTGCACATCTATTTTCAGGTCTCTCCAGAGATGTTCGATCGGGTTCAAGTCCAAGCTCTGGCTGGGCCACTCAAGGACATTCAGAGACTTGTCCTGAAGACACTCCTGCATTGTCTTGGCTGTGTGCTTAGGGTCGTTGTCCTGTTGGAAGTTGAACCTTTGCCCCAGTCTGGGGTTCTGAACACTGGAGCAGGTTTTCATAAAAGGTCTCTCTGTACTTTGCTCCGTTAATCTTTTCCTCGATCCTGACTCGTCTCCCAGTCCCTGCCACTAAAAAACATCCCCACAGCATGATTCTGCCACCACCATGCTTCACTGTAGGGATGGTCGCAGGTTTCCTCCAGATGTGACGCTTGGTATTCAGGCCAAACAGTTCAATCTTGGTTTCATCTGACCAGAAAATCTTGTTTCTCATAATATAATATAATAATAATATAATAATAATAATATATGCCATTTAGCAGACGCTTTTATCCAAAGCGACTTACAGTCATGTGTGCATACATTCTACGTATGGGTGGTCCCGGGAATCGAACCCACTACCCTGGCGTTACAAGCGCCATGCTCTACCAACTGAGCTACAGGAGTCCTTTGGGTGCCTTTTGGCAAACTCCATGCGGGCTGCCATGTGCTTTTTACTGAGGAGTGACTTCCGTCTGGCCACACTACCATAAAGGCCTGATTGGTGGAGTGCTGCAGAGATGGTTGTCCTTCAGGAAGGAAGGACACCATTTAAGAATGATGAAGGCTTCTTCCATTTAAGAATAATGGAGGCCACTGTGTTCTTGGGGACCTTCAATGCTGAAGAAATGTTTTTGTACCCTTTCCCAGATCTGTTCATCTACATAATCCTGTCTCGGAGCTCTACGGACAATTCCTTCGACCTCATGGCTTAGTTTTTGCTCTGACATGCACTGTCAACTATGGGACCTTATATAGACAGGTGTGTGCCTTTCCAAATCATGTCTAATCAATTTAATTTACCACAGGTGGACTCCAATCAGGTTGTAGGATGATCTCAAGGATGATCAATGGAAACAGGATGTATCTGAGCTCAATTTACATTCTCAAAGCAAAGCATCTGAATTCTTATGTAAATAAGGTATTTCAGTTTTTTATTTTTAACACTTTTTTAAACATTTCCAAAACCCTGTTTTCGCTTTGTCATTATGGTGTGTAGATTTTCTTTAATCTATTTTAGAATCAGGCTGTAAAGTAACAAAATGTGGGAAAAGGGCAGAGGTCTGAATACTTTCCGAATGCACTGTATATTGAAATGGAGAGAGAATGTGTGGGAGAGAGGAGAGGCAGGAGAAGGAGAGAGAGTGAATG
Organism: Oncorhynchus keta; assembly: GCF_023373465.1. Taxonomy (NCBI): domain Eukaryota; kingdom Metazoa; phylum Chordata; class Actinopteri; order Salmoniformes; family Salmonidae; genus Oncorhynchus; species Oncorhynchus keta. The sequence goes on from NC_068432.1 coordinate 40,913,035, forward strand.
TGTGGGAGAGGGAGAGGCAGAGTGGAGGTGTGAGAGAGGGGGAGAGAGTGTTCTGTAGTAATGGTGAATATTGGGGTCTGGACACCTGAGAGCCCAGATGCTTTCCTCTGAACACAAAAGCTGCCCATCTCTCACTCTCTCGCTTTCTGCCTCTTCCTTCTCCCTGCTAATTGTAACCTGTGCAGCCAAATTAGATGTATTTGCACATTGGAATTTCGCCTACCTTTTTATATACATCCATACTGCAGGACAGTGTGTATTCCTCTTGCATTCTTGGACCCATTAAAGGAATCTTCTCTTTAAACTCTCATTATCAACTCCTCTGACACTTTACTGGTTGTACCTGTAAAATATGATATGTGCAAAGTGGAATTATATTCAGAATTAACAGTACTACTTGTACAACTACGATGTTTGAATACATTTAAAGTAGATCTTAGTTAGCTTTGTCTTAGGGTAGGAGTGCTTATCTAGGATCAGGTCCCCCCTGTCCATATAATCATATTCATTATGATCTAAAAGGCCAAACAGATCCTAGATCAGCACTCCTACTCTGAGAGGCCCAGGGATTTTCATTTCCCAGAGCTAGTGGCTCAGGTGAACGAACTGCTGACCCATTTCAACTGAACACATGACAATATTTAAACCTGAAGGAATATAGGCTTAATCCCCATGTCTGCCTACTATTGTTGTACTGCATAGGTCTATGGGATTGTGTTGGAATTTGCCTAGTTTATTTTGGACAATTGTACTAACCTGCCATAATGGAAGTACAATTCAAACAACCTAAACGGGTTTTTCGGCTGTCCATAGGAGAACCCTTGGGAAAACTATTTTTGGTTCCAGGTACAACCCTTTTCAGTTCCACGTGGAACCCTTTCCACAGTGAGTTCTACATGGAACCCAAAAGGGTTTTACCTTGAACCAAAAATGGTTCTCCTATGGGGACAGCCAAAGAACCCTTTTGGAACTCTTTTTTTCCCCTCAGATTGTAGCCACTGTAGGCTACCCAGCCATAATGGAAGTACAGAAGAACTACATCAAAGCCTATTCACCATTTCCCAGGAGTTAGTATCTTGGGCGTTGTGCACAATGTGTTGCTACTCCCTACCCACTTGACAGTTTTTCTTGAAGCTTAACTGTGTATTCCCTCTGCATTTAGGGGAGCGACGTCGGTGGTGTGCAGATGTCGACAGAAGGGAACACTGAAGCCGTACGCAGTGAAAACACTGAAGAAAACAGTGAGTTCTTACTGGATGTTTTCATATTCTTAGTGTAATATTTTTACCCAGAGTACAACAGGTACATGTTTCTTCCTTAACCCAGTTCGGTTTTGTTTCTGCAGGTGGATAAGAAGATAGTTAGGACAGAGATAGGTGTTCTACTTCGACTCTCTCACCCAAACATTGTAAGGGTTCTACACACTTTTGTGCTGTCCTTGCATAGAATTAACGATTGTTATTATGTTTTTTATTGATGCTGAATTTATGTATTTTGTTTTATTTCTTTCAGATCAAACTAAAAGAGATCTTTGAGACCCCTTCAGAGATCAGTCTGGTCTTGGAGCTTGTGACTGGAGGAGAGCTATTTGAAAGGTTAGTTAACTGCCTTAATGGTCACACGCACCCACACACACTCTGTACCATTCCTTTGTTGCAACAATTATAACATATTTTTCTCTCAGGGTTGTGGAGAAGGGCTTTTACACTGAGCGGGATGCTGCTGATGCTGTCATTCAAGTATTAGAAGCTGTTGCAGTAAGTTGACTTCCTTCCTCTGACACCTGTCAGAAAGTAGGCTAATAAATGTCTAGCAAACTCTTGACATACTGTAATGCTTTTGACCTGCATAGCTGGGTGGCACCATCACACATTCACTCAGCCTGTCCCCTTATCTATACATTTTGCAGAACAAAATGGCACCAATAGAAAACTTTTCCCGTAATCAAATCCTACATTTACTATCATTTGAACCAGCATTGTTGGACCAACAGTGTAAATGGATCAAGTATGCTGGATTTCCTTGAGTCATCACATAACCATAGCTATCTTTGACATCTCATCAACATGCACCAAGGCATATTTCTTCTTCCTCATGTTAGGAGTCCTGTTGAACAGGCATTCCCATGTTAGTGTATTCCATGATCCTCTGTTTGATTGCTGTTGCTAAGGAGATTAAATAGTTAAACAGTGATTTTTTAACACATAGACCCCTTTCCAGGTTACTGGATCGAATCCCTGAGCTGACATGGTAAAAATCTGTCGTTCTGCCACTGAACAAGGCAGTTAACCCACAGTTCCCCGGAAGGCTGTCATAGTTAAGAACAAATTCTTATTTACAAACTTGTCTAGTTAAATAAAGGTGCGATTTTCCAGTACACGACACAATGACGTCACGCACACATGTGCGCGGCAGTAAGAAATCCATCGCCAACTGCGCCCATTCCAACATAGCCTAGATTAGTTTTTATTACTTCAAAACAGAATACATGTTTTGGGTTCTCATAGGCTTACAATGATGTTTTGGTTCTTGCTTGAACAGTTGCTAAGATTATATTTGCTTGTGATCTTTGAAAAATAACTATTTTGGATGCAGCAGTTGTTAGCTCGAATGCTATATTGATATAGGCTAGCCAAAGAGCCATTTTACTGGTTGAAGTTTTAAGTGTTTTTAAAGTATAATGCAGTTGATTTGCGATGATAACACAAACATTCTATTAAGCAGGACATTCATACGAGCCTTAAAATCCAATTATAATCCAAAAGTAATGTGAAATGCACTTATAAGCAACATGTAAACAAAGGATTTCTATAAGAACTCCCCCTTGTTCAGTCACCAACTCTCCACACATCGCCCCGTGCGGCAGTTTGCAACACAGCCGTCTATTGAAATCAGTTCAGGGCTTGTTTGAAAAGGCAGTCTGAAACAGCTGCTGGTTTCCCAACGAGCTGACTGAGGAGGAAAAAAACGGCATTTCTGAAGCCTCCAGATCTTTTTAAAGTTTCCTTGTGTTGTTGAGCAAGCGTCGAGGAAGTCTCTGTTCCGTGTTGATTGGGAGTGATGTATTTACAGTGTACACGGCCACTTCGGAAACGGTGGAGAGGTTCTGCAGTCTGTCTGTTACATGATCAAAGCCATCTGGATATCTAGCTAATGTCCCAGTGGAGCATCTTGGTAGCCTCATGTCCGGCCAATCTCACTGGCACGTCTACACTCAAATCCCCACTCCGTTAGTGACAGATTTGAGTCCTTTATTATATATAGGCTTCTCATTTGGTGTTATCTTAGTATCCCAATGTGTTTATTATTTTGAACACGGAGAATCTGGAACCACGTTTTAGATTTGTTAAGTTGTTTACTGTAAAAGGCGGTATTAGGCTAGGTAAGGTTCTTGGTGTTGAGATTTAAGATTGAGAGGTAATATTTTCTTCACTGGCCAAATACATCGTCTCGCCCACCTCTCATGTACTTTACTTTCTCTGGAAAGATCCACTGTCAATGAGAACACCGAGCTGTGTCGTTGGCCTATTGGCCAGAAAATCTTATTTTGAGTGGTGCTATGGCAGCCGTGGGAGACCTGAGATATCTGTGGTGGTATGTGTGTGTGTATGGTGGGGGCTACTGTATTCCCTCCTGCCTTCTCTTCATCCGTCCATCCCACACTATACTTGTCAGATGAGAGAGGACACCTTATCTGTGTCAGCTCCATAGAGCTTTGTGCAGGAGAGGAGAATTCCCCTCTGACATCACAGAGCCATTACACCGAGGGGTTGTCACAATACATAGTGTGGGGAGAAAATGATGCCTTCATTCACTGTGAACGAGGTCTATTCAACCTAGCCATTCCCAATGAGAAAATATGACTGTTTTGTTGCATAACAAGGATAGCTCATTCAGTACTAACCTTGATGCTTAGCATTTTCACTCCAGTGGAATGGAATGTGGTTCTTTAACAGCTTAATGTTACATAAGAAACTAGGTATTTGCATAACCACTAACCCACCCACAGTGTGCAGAAGATAAGTTATACAATAGGTTGCTTTACAAACAGATGTCATTATCAAGACAGTGAGCTGTAGAGTAGGTCTCTATACTCTATACCTTATCCATGACACTACAAAGTCTTTGAACGTATTGCTTTCCCTCACTTGAATCCCACCTCGTCTTTTCAATGGGCAGCTTATCAAGGTAACTGCCTTGTGCTGCTGTTTTCTGTAACTGTGTAGACTTCTATGTCCCACATTGCCTTGTTTGATGAGTTACTGTGTTAACACTGGTGAAAGTACTCGCTAAACCCAAGAATAGTTTAAAACACACTTTAAATCATGCGTATGTCCAGAACACAGTATCATAGCACAGTGTACAGGAAACTCCAACATAAAGTGTGTTAATAAGGTGTTAGCTGCCAGAAGAGCTTCAATGCCCCTTGGCATAGATTCTACAAGTCTCTGGAACTCTATTGGAGCGATGAGACTTTATTCTTCCACCAAAACAAATTGTTGGTGGTGGAAAATGCTTACTCAGGTGTCGCTCCAGCAGTGTTCAATTGGGTTGGCATCTGGTGACTCACACACACACACACGAACACACACACACACACACACACACACACACACACACACACACACACACACACACACACACACACACACACACACAGCTCAGAATAGGTCATGATAAGAAAATTCAACTTTGCATTTAGTTTATCCATAGACCATTTTCAACAGTGCACTATAAAGCAGGAATATGATGGTTCTCTGTAGAAAATGAGTTGTGGGAGCGGGCACCAATTCATTCGGCGGTGCTGAATCCCAAAATCCTCAAACAGTCCAGCTCCATACACACCAGCAGACAAATCAATAGCACAAGATGTGTGTAGGAGTCATACAGCCACCTGGGTGCTATGGTGTTGCCTTGTGTCTTTGTCTTTATCCAGTACCTGCATGTGAACGGCGTGGTGCACCGAGACCTGAAACCTGAGAACCTCCTATACGCTACCGCAGCACCAGATGCTCCCCTCAAAATAGGTTGGTGGGGTTACTCAATACCCTGTGGGATTCACTACGATTATCCCAAAGAACATCCATTGACTCTGTTGTGCTATCAGAGACAGAACTGACTTGATCAGACATAGTTAGGAAATCTATGCCAACGATTATGTTCTATTGGAATGATCTATTACTATTTTCTATTCTACCGGTATTCTATTCTACTATTTTATTCTAAATACCAGATATTAGGACTTCCAGAAAGAGGCATCATCATAATATAGCTCGGTCTCTTTCATTTTGCAGCTGATTTTGGTCTGTCGAAGGTCATTGATGATCAGGTCACAATGAAGACCGTTTGTGGTACACCAGGATACTGTGGTAAGTTGTAACCCATTACTGTGATGCTTTTTCATTCACTTGGAACATAATATTTGCTAGCTACAGGATTAGAGATTACCATTTCAGACCAAGCAGATGTTTCTTGTTTTGGTTGCATGCTTAACTTGCCAACATTTGAGCAGAGAAGTTTACAATGAGGACAGGGTGTATATTGTTTAATGTTTATCCACATACTACATAGTACATTTTTCCTTGGATAAATAATTACTAAGTACGAATTCCCTACTCTGTTTTCACCACTGTCTCTCTCCTTCCCCCTTGTGCTGCCCCTCCCTCCCTCCCTCCCTCCCTCCTGCTCTCATCTCCCCCCCTATCTATCCTTCCTCCCCTCCCTCCAGCCCCAGAGATTCTGCGAGGAAGTGCTTATGGACCTGAGGTTGACGTGTGGTCGGTGGGAGTTATCACATATATCTTGTAAGGGATACCAGCCCCTCAAAAGTTTACTTGAACCCTGAATCACATCATTAAAAGACATCGGTTATTTTTACACTCAACAGTTTTGTTCATTTGTTAGCAGCAAAAAAGAATACATCAAGAATTTTTGTGTTCTTTCTTTGAGGAATTGCAGACCCTTTTTAGTTGTATTTTTCTGCCGTTTTGGTTTCTGAACCAAGGGTGTTGGTGCATTCCTGTTGTATAGCTTCTGAGTGATTTTGTTTCTTTCACATACTGATTGGTATACATATTTGATTCAGTATGTGGTTGTGAGTTCCCCATTATACAGCAAACCAGGAAACGGTAGTGTAACTGCTAGCAACAGCATTCAGAAGAATCGCTGGTATACAGACTCACTACTAGTTAATAAATATTAAACTGTAAAAATAACATATTTTAAAGGCACATCAATCTGGGAGAATAAGAGTGTGTGACTAGAAAGCCTTAGTGCAAGGAGGATTGCACCTCTAATAGAGTTGTAGCTTAGGCCCCTGCGGCTATCAGATCCTGTCAGACTGTAGCCAGCTATTGAATCAATAGACAGGAGCTGTCTGTGGTTGATGTATGCCTCGTATTTCATCCTCCCTGAAAGGCTATGTGGCTTTGAACCGTTCTTCGATGAAAGAGGGGACCAGTACATGTTCAAGAGGATCCTCAACTGTGAATATGAGTTTGTCTCCCCCTGGTGGGACAATGTGTCCTTCAACGCCAAAGACCTGGTGAGTTTTATTGATTTTTACCAGGGGTGTATTCATGATGCCAATTCTGTCGCAAAACTTTTTGTCTGTTGCAAAATGTTATTCAATGAAAACTAGAGTTTCTATTGGACAAATGAAGGTTGGCCCCATCCCGTTTTGTTCCGCTTGCTTCTGTTTGGTTCTGTTTGGTTCTTCGTTAAGACACCCCTGGGGTCCTGAGGTTACCACAGTCACGCTGGCAAAAATGTTCCCCTGGTACTTAGGCGTAATTGATAAATCAGTAATTGGTGGAGAATGAAAACCTATTTCCGTGGGAGACCTGCTGGCTGCATTGTAGAAGACAGGAAGTGGCAAGCGAGAGGCATAACTGGACCCACAATCTGTCTTCTCCAGCAAGTGGTGCTTTTCCTCTTTTTTTGCTCACCAAGAGATGAGTTTTGTATGGAGGTTAATGAGTGTTGAATTTAAATTTGTTTTAAAAAATGTTACCTTTATTTAACTTGGCAAGTCAAAGTCTTATTTACAATGACTGCCTAGCCCGGCCAAACCCTAACCCGGACGACCCTGGGCCAATTGTGCGCCACCCTATGGGACTCCCAATCACGGCTGGGATTGATACAGCCTGGATTCGAACCAGGGTGTCTGTAGTGACGCCTCAAGCACTGAGATGCAGTGTCTTATTTGATCGAATAGAAGTTTCGTAATGCTTAGGTTTTTACAAGTTTACTGATATAAATAGGACATGTGACATCCCGGCAACTTTGGGGAAAAAAACACTTTCTATCAGAGTTGTGCCATTGGCTAGAATGGTCCCACCTGATCTTGCCTCCTCCTGACTGCCTTCCATTTTTGAAGACGTTTCTTTTCATTGTTAGAGCGGTCAATATAATGGATCATCTGTGATTGTACCACTGGGTCAGGTGAAATGTTTCCCAGGTGAAATGTCAGTGTGAGTGTGTCCATGTGGGCGGCAGGTAGCCTAGTGGTTAGAGCGTTGGACTAGTAACCAAAAGGTTGCGAGATCGAATCCCAGAGCTGACAAGGTCAAAATATGTCTTCTGCTCCTGAACAAGGCAGTTAACCCACTATTCCTAGGCCGTCATAGTAAATTAGAATTTGTTCTTAACTGACTTGCCTAGTTAAATAAAATAAATATTGGTGTGTCTGATAATGTATCAAATAATGTAAAAAAGGAGGGTAACTAGAAATGCAGGGCATTCTGACTTATCTCCACATTATGAACTGGGCCGACTTGTTATGTGGACAGAAACCAAGAAAATAATAAATTCAGTCTCAGTGACCCAGTTACTTACTTACTGCTGTCCTGTAGGTGAGAAAGCTAATTGTCCAGGATCCAAATAAACGGCTGACGACCTTGCAAGCGCTGGAGCACCCCTGGGTGACTGGGAAGGCAGTTAACTCAGCCCATATGGACACCGCTCAGAAGAAACTGCAGGAGTTCAATGCACGCCGAAAACTCAAGGTAGATGCAAAACAAAGTTTCTCAATAGGATTTTGTACGGTGATTGTGGGCAAGTAGTGCCTTGTCTAATTTATAGATTTTTAAAGTCATGATTGTGTAGTTGTGTCAAGATGACATCTCCTCCTCATGGACTGCACCAGATTTGCCCGTTCTTGCTGTGAGATGTTACCCCACTCTTCCACCAAGGCACCTGCAAGTTCCCGGACATTTCTGGGGGGAATGGCCCTAGCCCTCACCCTCCGATCCAAAAGGTCCCAGACATGCTCAATGGGATTGAGATCCGGGCTCTTCGCTGTCCTTGGCAGAACATTGACATTCCTGTCTTGCAGGAAATCACGCACAGAACGAGCAGTATGGCTGGTGGCATTGTCATGCTGGAGGGTCATGTCAGGATGAGCCTGCAGGAAGGGTACCACATAAGGGAGGAGGATGTCTTCCCTGTAATGCACAGCGTTGGGATTGCCTGCAATGGCAACAAGCTCAGTCCGATGATGCTGTGACACACCGCCCCAGACCATGACGGGCCCTACACCTCCAAATCGATCCTGCTCCAGAGTACAGGCCTCAGTGTAACGCTCACTCCTTCGACGATCAACACGAATCTGACCATCACCCCTGGTTAGACAAAACCGCAACTCGTCAGTAAAGAGAACTTTTTGCCAGTCCTGTCTGGTCCAGCGACGGTGGGTTTGTGCCCATAGGCGACGTTGTTGCCGGTGATGTCTGGTGAGGACCTGCCTTACAGGCCTAAATTTACAAGCCCTCAGCCCAGCCTCTCTCAGCCTATTGTGGACAGTCTGAGCACTGTTGGAGGGATTGTGCGTTCCTGGTGTAACTCGGGCAGTTGTTGTTGCCATCCTGTACCTGTCCCGCAGGTGTGATGTTCGGATGTACCGATCCTGTGCAGGTGTTGTTACATGTGGTCTCATTAGTGTCCTAAGTTTTTATAACTGTGACGTTAATGCCTACAGTCAGTAACCTGTTTGTCTTAACGACCGTTCCACAGGTGCAGTGTTTAAACCCTTTACAATGAAGATCTGTGAAGTTATTTGGATTTTTACTAATTATCTTTGAAAGACATGGTCCTGAAAAAGGGATGTTTCTTTTTTTGCTGATTTTTACATGATTGCTATAATACCTAGATTCATCAGCATAGTCAGAGTGGGCATACACATGAATCCTAAACTGTGTCAATGAATGATATACTGTGTTTTGTGTTTTCGTTGACAGGCTGCAGTAAAGGCCGTGGTGGCTTCGTCACGATTGGGCAGCGCTGGCAGTCACGGCAATGCTGACAACTGCAAGAACAGCAACTGCAACAACCCCGCCAATCAGAAAGAGGCACAAGAGGAGCAGCCACGGAACGACCAATCACAGTCAAAGATCCAGGAAGGATCCTAACTGTGGAGCTCCTCTGTCGTTGTGACCCTGTTGGACTGTGAAATTGCTATGTGGTTTCACCTTCTGTACTGGAGATACTCTGCCTGGCTTTATTGCATGTGACTGATTTATTAAACGATGTACAACCATATTGACTCGGTACATTGGAACAACATGCCTACAAGTATTTAAAGTACATGTGAAATCAGAGTTTACTACTGCACATTCCCATTTCATAACTCACACAAGTAGCTTCATTGGATGGCTTCCATTATACCATGTTATAACTGCAAAATGGCCTTCAAGTGTTCCCAGTATTAATTTACCAGTTTGTAAATTAATTTATAACAATTGGCAGAATAAGGATAGTAGGTCATTATGTGTTCTGGTAATCATCATGCTGCTTTGGTGGCAGAACATAGACTGAAGAATTGATCTAGGTTGATTTTCAATATTGGTTAAGTAAGTCTACAGTATCTGGAGAACGGGTTGGACACATTTTCCAGGCGGTCATAAATGTAACCTTTATTACAACTTCTAAGGAGAATGCCTTATTATTGTATCTTATTAACTGGGTTTTACACTCCCCTTGTAAGAACTATTTAATATCTTAAGAAAAGGATTAGAAACATGTTAAAATCAATCATTTGCACAATGATTGTATTCAAATTGACTTTCAAGGAACATAAGGTTATTTCATAGTGCAGAGTTGTTTTAGCATTAAGAACTTTTCACTTTTGTATACCAAAATATGTTGTGTACAACTGAAAAGGCACCCCAGTTTTTTATTGCCAAATACACCATTTGCAGAGAAATGGATGAGTAGATCAAATTTAATTTGATTTGATTTAGCTATTCAGTGCCAAAACTTGGTTGAGGCTGCTGCTTTATTTGATAATATCCCACCTCTGTCATATACAATTGAAGAGGCTGTAATCTTAGTGAAAATATTTATATCTCATTATAAACTGGGTGGTTCGAGCCCTGAATGCTGATTTGCTGACATCAGTGGTATATCAGACCGTATACCACAGGTATGACAAAACATTATTTTTACTGCTCTAATTACATTGGTAACCAGTTCATTATAGCAATAAGGAACCTTGGCGGTTTGTGGTATATGGCCAATATACCACGGCTAAGGGCTGTATCCAGGCACTGTGTGTTGTGTCGTGCATAAGAACAGCCCTCAGACGTGGTATATTGGCCATATACCACACCCCCTCGTGCCTTATTGCTTAATTAACCCATTAACTGACATGCCGTGTTATGGACTGATTTTTTTCATCTACAAAGAAAAGGCTGTATATTGAATTTCAGCATGCTTTTGCCTTCAGTATAAAGGAATGATGTGGATAATAATGCATGTAGGAATGTTGAATTGAACTGCTGCGGTTGTCTGTAGAAATGCACTATAGTTGGCTGACACCACATGACGGACGTGATCTGTGTTAAACAGTGAAGTATTAGAGGCCTCTTAAGGCTTTAAGACATTAACTTGATATTAATTTTATATGCTCAAGGAAACATTAAATAATTCAATGTTGTCTTAAAATGGTTACCATTAACATTGATTTGGTAAGGACTGCAGTATTTAAAAAATAAACAATATGAAGTTACATATGTTTGGGCAGTTTTGTATATCAGACGGCTTATGTACTCTTTGAACTTGTATACAAATGTTTTTTATTATTTTAGTGACCTACCATTTCCAGTGTTTCAGCTACATTGTAGATGAATTAGGTGGGGTGGTCTCCATCGCTCAGTACTGGAAGATACCCCTATACTGACCAATGCCGGTTCCGGGTTGGAGCGAGCGGTCGCATTCGCACTTCGCTCTGCAGGTTGTATAACTTTTTCATTACATTTCATTATAGTACAACGGCTGATTTGTCTAATCTTAGCAATTCTTCTTAGCTAGCTACATAGCCGTCCTTGTATCAGAGATAATTGCATAATTATCGTATTTCGTCGCCCTAACGTAGCCTTCACTGCTATTCGCCCAGGAGCTAGCAAACGCTAGCTAACGCACACAGATTAGCATCACTGTAGTGCTATTCACTCAACTGAACGACTTGATTAGTCTAGTGTTAGCTAGCCACATAGCTGTCTTTGTTTCCAAGATAATTGTGTAGTTTAGTGTGTGTAGCCTTGGAGTGATTATCTTAATTCACTGAGGTTCGCTAGCCAGCTATTTGTCGTCCTTAACGTAGGAGACTCTGCTAGCTAGCCAACAGCTAACAGCTAACAGCTAGCCAACGTCACCACACGTCTACTGATTCGAATTCAATCACCGGTCAGGTAGTATCACATTTTCATTTCATTTCATTACAGTACAACGGTTTGATTTGTTTGATCGTAGCTAGCTACATAGCTAGCTACATAGCCGTCTTTGTTTCAAAGATAATTGTGTAGTCTAGAGCGATTTCCTAGGTTAGCTAGCCAGCTATTGTCGTTCTTTTAACGCAACGTAACGTAAACAACATTGCTAGCTAGCCAGCTAGCCCCGAATAGTAGCACTGTAGAAACTATTACACTCAACGGAACGACTTGATTAGTGTAGTGTCAACAACGCAGCTACTGCCAGCTAGCCTACTTTAGCAGTACTGTATCATTTTAATCATTTTAGTCAATAAGATTCTTGCTACGTAAGCTTAACTTTCTGAACATTCGAGACGTGTAGTCCACCTGTCATTCCTATCTCCTTGCATTAGCGTAGCCTTTTCTGTAGCCTGTCAACTATGTGTCTGTCTATCCCTGTTCTCTCCTCTCTGCACAGACCATACAAACGCTCCACACCGCGTGGCCGCGACCACCCTAATCTGGTGGTCCCAGCGCGTACGACCCACGTGGAGTTCCAGGTCTCCGGTAGCCTCTGGAACTGCCGATCTGCGGCCAACAAGGCAGAGTTCATCTCAGCCTATGCCTCCCTCCAGTCCCTTGACTTCTTGGCACTGACGGAAACATGGATCACCACAGATAACACTGCTACTCCTACTGCTCTCTCCTCGTCCGCCCACGTGTTCTCGCACACCCCGAGAGCTTCTGGTCAGCGGGGTGGTGGCACCGGGATCCTCATCTCTCCCAAGTGGTCTTTCTCTCTTTCTCCCCTTACCCATCTGTCTATCGCCTCCTTTGAATTCCATGCTATCACAGTTACCAGCCCTTTCAAGCTTAACATCCTTATCATTTATCGCCCTCCAGGTTCCCTCGGAGAGTTCATCAACGAGCTTGATGCCTTGATAAGCTCCTTTCCTGAGGACGGCTCACCTCTCACAGTTCTGGGCGACTTTAACCTCCCCACGTCTACCTTTGACTCATTCCTCTCTGCCTCCTTCTTTCCACTCCTCTCCTCTTTTGACCTCACCCTCTCACCTTCCCCCTACTCACAAGGCAGGCAATACGCTTGACCTCATCTTTACTAGATGCTGTTCTTCCACTAACCTCATTGCAACTCCCCTCCAAGTCTCCGACCACTACCTTGTATCCTTTTCCCTCTCGCTCTCATCCAACACTTCCCACACTGCCCCTACTCGGATGGTATCGCGCCGTCCCAACCTTCGCTCTCTCTCCCCCGCTACTCTCTCCTCTTCCATCCTATCATCTCTTCCCTCTGCTCAAACTTTCTCCAACCTATCTCCTGATTCTGCCTCCTCAACCCTCCTCTCCTCCCTTACTGCATCCTTTGACTCTCTATGTCCCCTATCCTCCAGGCCGGCTCGGTCCTCCCCTCCCGCTCCGTGGCTCGACGACTCATTGCGAGCTCACAGAACAGGGCTCCGGGCAGCCGAGCGGAAATGGAGGAAAACTCGCCTCCCTGCGGACCTGGCATCCTTTCACTCCCTCCTCTCTACATTTTCCTCCTCTGTCTCTGCTGCTAAAGCCACTTTCTACCATTCTAAATTCCAAGCATCTGCCTCTAACCCTAGGAAGCTCTTTGCCACCTTCTCCTCCCTCCTGAATCCTCCCCCTCCTCCCTCTCCGCAGATGACTTCGTCAACCATTTTGAAAAGAAGGTCGACGACATCCGATCCTCGTTGCTAAGTCAAACGACACCGCTGGTTCTGCTCGCACTGCCCTACCCTATGCTCTGACCTCTTTCTCCCCTCTCTCTCCAGATGAAATCTCGCGTCTTGTGACGGCCGGCCGCCCAACAACCTGCCCGCTTGACCCTATCCCCTCCTCTCTTCTCCAGACCATTTCCGGAGACCTTCTCCCTTACCTCACCTCGCTCATCAACTCATCCCTGACCGCTGGCTATGTCCCTCCCGTCTTCAAGAGAGCGAGAGATGCACCCCTTCTGAAAAAACCTACACTCGATCCCTCCGATGTCAACAACTACAGACCAGTATCCCTTCTCTCTTTTCTCTCCAAAACTCTTGAGCGTGCCGTCCTTGGCCAGCTCTACCGCTATCTCTCTCAGAATGACCTTCTTGATCCAAATCAGTCAGGTTTCAAGACTAGTCATTCAACTGAGACTGCTCTTCTCTGTATCACGGAGGCGCTCCGCACTGCTAAAGCTAACTCTCTCTCCTCTGCTCTCATCCTTCTAGACCTATCGGCTGCCTTCGATACTGTGAACCATCAGATCCTCCTCTCCACCCTCTCCGAGTTGGGCATCTCCGGCGCGGCCCACGCTTGGATTGCGTCCTACCTGACAGGTCGCTCCTACCAGGTGGCGTGGCGAGAATCTGTCTCCTCACCACGCGCTCTCACCACTGGTGTCCCCCAGGGCTCTGTTCTAGGCCCTCTCTTATTCTCGCTATACACCAAGTCACTTGGCTCTGTCATAACCTCACATGGTCTCTCCTATCATTGCTATGCAGACGACACACAATTAATCTTCTCCTTTCCCCCTTCTGATGACCAGGTGGCGAATCGCATCTCTGCATGTCTGGCAGACATATCAGTGTGGATGACGGATCACCACCTCAAGCTGAACCTCAGCAAGACGGAGCTCCTCTTCCTCCCGGGGAAGGACTGCCCGTTCCATGATCTCGCCATCACGGTTGACAACTCCATTGTGTCCTCCTCCCAGAGCGCTAAGAACCTTGGCGTGATCCTGGACAACACCCTGACGTTCTCAACTAACATCAAGGCGGTGTCCCGTTCCTGTAGGTTCATGCTCTACAACATCCGCAGAGTACGACCCTGCCTCACACAGGAAGCGGCGCAGGTCCTAATCCAGGCACTTGTCATCTCCCGTCTTGATTACTGCAACTCGCTGTTGGCTGGGCTCCCTGCCTGTGCCATTAAACCCCTACAACTCATCCAGAACGCCGCAGCCCGTCTGGTGTTCAACCTTCCCAAGTTCTCTCACGTCACCCCGCTCCTCCGCTCTCTCCACTGGCTTCCAGTTGAAGCTCGCATCCGCTACAAGACCATGGTGCTTACCTACGGAGCTGTGAGGGGAACGGCACCTCAGTACCTCCAGGCTCTGATCAGGCCCTACACCCAAACAAGGGCACTGCGTTCATCCACCTCTGGCCTGCTCGCCTCCCTACCACTGAGGAAGTACAGTTCCCGCTCAGCCCAGTCAAAACTGTTCGCTGCTCTGGCCCCCAATGGTGGAACAAACTCCCTCACAACGCCAGGACAGCGGAGTCAATCACCACCTTCCGGAGACACCTGAAACCCCACCTCTTCAAGGAATACCTAGGGTAGGGTAAGTAAGGGTAAGTAATCCTTCTCACCCCCAAAGATTTAGATGCAAGTGGCTGTTCCACTGGATGCCATAAGGTGTATGCACCAATTTGTAAGTCGCTCTGGATAAGAGCGTCTGCTAAATGACTTAAATGTAAATGTAAAATGTATAATGTATGTAACAGGTTAGTGTGGAGAGAGAGTGAAATGTAAGGGGCATCTATGGATCCTGTGGTGCAAATGTGAGAGCACTATCCTGGGCATAGGCAGTAGTATTCTCACATACACCATGTTACAGAATTACCCCTCTCTCTCAAACCTTCCTCCCATTTGAACCAAGCCCATGCCAATGGGTAAACTCCTTCAAAGGCCATCCCACTGCTGCCACCAATGTAAGAGGCCGAGGTGGAGAAAGAGTGATGGAGTGATGATCATTGGGCACGATCCATGGATCCTGCAATGGGGCACTACTCCTTATAGCAGAAAACTCACATACACTTTGCATACAAAACATATACATATACAGTATATATATACACTGCTCAAAAAAATAAAGGGAACACTAAAATAACACATCCTAGATCTGAATGAATGAAATATTCTTATTAAATACTTTTTTCTTTATATAGTTGAATGTGCTGACAACAAAATCACACAAAAATTATCAATGGAAATCAAATTTATCAACCCATGGAGGTCTGGGTTGATAAAGTGGAAAACCACACTACAGGCTGATCCAACTTGGATGTAATGTCCTTAAAACAAGTGAAAATTAGGCTCAGTAGTGTGTGTGGCCTCCACGTGCCTGTATGACCTCCCTACAACGCCTGGGCATGCTCCTGATGAGGTGGCGGATGGTCTCCTGAGGGATCTCCTCCCAGACGTGGACTTAAGCATCCGCCAACTCCTGGACAGTCTGGTGCAACGTGGCGTTGGTGGGTGGGGCGAGACATGATATCCCAGATGTGCTCAATTGGATTCAGGTCTGGGGAACGGGCGGGCCAGTCCATAGCATCAATGCCTTCCTCTTGCAGGAACTGCTGACACACTCCAGCCACATGAGAACTAGCATTGTCTTGCATTAGGAGGAACCCAGGGCCAACCGCACCAGCATAAGGTCTCACAAGGGGTCTGAGGATCTCATCTCGGTACCTAATGGCAGCACATGGCGAGCACATGGAGGGCTGTGCGGCCCCCCAAAGAAATGCCACCCCACACCATGACTGACCCACCGCCAAACCAGTCATGCTGGAGGATGTTGCAGGCAGCAGAACGTCCTCCACGGCGTCTCCAGACTCTGTCACGTCTGTCACATGTGCTCAGTGTGAACCTGCTTTCATCTGTGAAGAGCACAGGGCACCAGTGGCGAATTTGCCAATCTTAGTGTTCTCTGGAAAATGCCAAACGTCCTGCACGGTGTTGGGCTGTAAGCACAACCCCCACCTGTGGATGTCGGGCCCTCATACCACCCTCATGGAGTCTGTTTCTGACCGTTTGAGCAGACACATGCACATTTGTGGCCTGCTGGAGTTCATTTTGCAGGGCTCTGGCAGTGCTCCTCCTGCTCCTCCTTGCACAAAGGCGGAGGTAGCGGTCCTGCTGCTCGGTTGTTGCCCTCCTACGCCGGCCTCCACGTCTCCTGATGTACTGGCCTGTCTCCTGGTAGCGCCTCCATGCTCTGGACACTACGCTGACAGACACAGCAAACCTTGCCACAGCTCGCATTGATGTGCCATCCTGGATGAGCTGCACTACCTGAGCCACTTGTGTGGGTTGTAGACTCCGTCTCATGCTACCACTAGAGTGAAAGCACCGCCAGCATTCAAAAGTGACCAAAACATCAGCCAGGAAGCATAGGACCTGAGAAGTGGTCTGTGGTTATCACCTGCAGAACCACTCCTTTATTGGGGGTATCTTGCTAATTGCCTATAATTTCCACCTGTTCTCTATTCCATTTGCTCAACAGCAAGTGAAATTTATTGTCAATCAGTGTTGCTTCCTAAGTGGACAGTTTGATTTCACAGAAGTGTGATTGACATGGAGTTACATTGTGTTGTTTAAGTGTTCCCTTTATTTTTTTGAGCAGTGTATATATATATATTGTACATACATAGATGGAGGCAGGTAGCCTAGTGTCATTGCTTGCTCCCGCTCTTCCTCCCCCTGGCGCTCGGATCTCCAGCATTACGCACTCAAGTCACCATCATTACGCACACCTGCCTTCCCCCCATCACGCGCATCAGCGATCATTGGACTCACTTGGACTCAATTACTATATGTCTGTTCCCAAGCTCTGTTCCCTGCTTCGGGATTGTCATATGTCCATGTTACCCGTGTTCTGGCGCTATTCCTGTCTTGTTCTATGTCTGTTCCCTATTAAATGTTTGACTCCCCGTATCTGCTCCACTCCTTACACCTAGAGGTTAAGCGCGTTGGGCCAGTAAACAAAAGGTCGCTGATTTGAATCCCTGAGCCGACTAGGTGACAAATCTGCCAATATGCCCGCTTTACCCTAATTGCATTTGCAAATTGCTCTGGATAAGAGCATCTGCTAAATGACATGAATATATATACTACCTCAATCAGCCTGACTAATCGGTGTCTGTATGTAGCCTTGCTACTTTTATAGCCTCACTACTGTATATAGCCTTTCTACTGTTTTTCACTGTCTTTTTACAGTTGTTTTTATTTCGTTACTTACCTATTGTTCACCTAATACCTTTTTTTGCACTATTGGTTAGAGGCTGTAAGTAAGCATTTCACTGTAAGGTCTACCTACGCCTGTTGTATTCGGTGCACGTGACAAATAAACTTTGATTTGATTTGACGGTAGAGAAATTAACATTCAATTTTCTGGCAACGACAGGATTTTCCTGCTTTCGGCATGCCAATTGCACGCTCCCTCAAAACGTGAGACATCTGTGGTATTGTGTCGTGTGACAAAACTGTACATTTTAGAGTGGCCTTTTATTGTCTCCAGCACAAAGTGCACTTGTGTAACGATCATGCTGTTTAATCAACTGTCAGGTGGATGGATTATCTTGGCAAAGGAGAAATGCTCACTAACAGGGATGTACAGTGCCCTTGTAAAGTATGTTAGTTTACAGCCTTATTCTAAAATTGATTCAACTGTTTTTCCCTCATCAATCTACACTCAATCTACAAAATTAAAAAGCAAAAACAGGTTTTTAGAAAAAAACGGAAATATCACATTTACATAAGTATTCAGACCCTGCACTCAGTATTTTGTTGAAGCACCTTTGACAGTGATTACAGCCTCCAGTCTTCTACAAGCTTTGGCACAACTGTATTTGGGGAGTTTCTCCAATTCTTCTCTGCAGATCCTCTCAAGTTCTGTCAGGTTGGATGGGGAGCGTTGCTGCACAGCTATTTTCAGGTCTCTCCAGAGATGTTCGATGGGGTTCAAGTCATGGCTCTGGCTGGGCCACTCAAGGACATTCAGGGACTTCTCCCAAAGCCACTCCTGAGTTGTCTTGGCTGTGTGCTTAGGGTCATTGTCCTGTTGGAAGGTGAACCTTTGCCCCAGTCAGGTCTACATTGTAGAATAATAGTGAAGACATCAAAACTATGTAATAACACATACGGAATCATGTAGTAACCAAAAAAGTGTTTATTTGAGATTCTTCAAAGTAGCTTCCCTTTGCCTTGATGACAGCTTTGCGCATTCTTGGCATTCTCTCAAACCGATTCATGAGGTTGTCACCTGGAATGCATTTCAATTAACAGGTGTGCCTTGGTAAAAGTTAATTTGTGAAATTTCTTTCCTTCTTAATGCGTTTGAGCCAATCAGTTGTGTTGTGACAAAGTGGGGGTGGTATACAGAAGATGGCCCTATTTGGTATAAGGTAGTTGTTGTGTTGTTTGTTAGAATACTTGTTAGATTTTACTGCATAGTCGGAACTAGAAGCACAAGCATTTCGCTACACTCGCATTAACATCTGCTAACCATGCGTATGTGACCAATACATTTTGATTGGATTTGATTTGAAATATGCAAAGAGAAGCGACAGTCCGTCATTACTTTAAGACATGAAGTTCAGTCAATCCGGAACGTTTCAAGAACTTTGAAAGTTTCTTCAAGTGCAGTCGCAAAAACCATCAAGCGCTATGAAGAAACTGGCCCCCATGAGGACCGCCACAGGAAAGGAAGACCCAGAGTTACCTCTGCTGCACAGGATAAGTTCATTAGAGTTAACTGCACCTCAGATTCCAGCCCAAATACATTTTTCACAGAGTTCAAGTAACAGACAGATCTCAATATCAACTGTTCAGAGGAGATTGTGTGAATCAGACCTTTTTTTTATTTAACCTTTATTTAACTAGGCAAGTCAGTTCAGAACAAATTCTTATTTACAATAATGGCCTACCCCGGCCAAACCCGGACGACGCTGGGCCAATTGTGCACCGCCCTATGGGACTCCCAATCATGGCCTCAAGGTCGAATTGCTGCAAAGAACCACTACTAAAGGACACCAATAAGAAGAAGAGACTTGTTTTGGCCAAGAAACACGACCAATGGACATTAGACCGGTGGAAATCTGTCCTTTGGTCTGATGAGTCCAAATGTGAGATTTTTGGTTCCAACCGGCGTGTCTTTGTGAGACGTAGAGTAGGAGTAAGGATGATCTACGCACACGTGGTTCCCACCGTGAAGCATGGAGGAGGAGATGTCAGATGTGATGGTGTGGGGGTGCTTTGCTGGTGACATTGTCTGTAATTGATTTACAATTCAAGGCACACTTCACCAGTATGGCTACCATAGCATTCTGCAGCGATATGCCATTCCATCTGGTTTGCGCCTAGTGGGACTATCATTTGTTTTTCAATAGGATAATGACCCAAAACACACCTCCAGGCTGTGTAAGGGCTATTTGACCAAGAAGGAGAGTGATGGAGTGCTGCATCAGATGACCTGGCCTCCACAATCACCTGACCTCAACCCAATTGAGATGGTTTGGGATGAGTTGGACAGCAGATTGAGGGAAAAGCAGCCAACAAGTGCTCAGTATATGTGGGAACTCCTTCAAGACTGTTGGAAAAGCATTCCAGGCAAAGCTGGTTGAGAGAATGCCAAGAATGTGCAAAGCTGTCATCAAGGCAAAGGGTGGTTACTTTGATGTCTTCACTATTTTTCTACAATGTAGAAAATAGTTAAAACAAATAAAGAAAAACCCTTGAATGAGTAGGTGTGTCCAAACGTTTTACTGGTACTGTATGTATATATATTTTTTTACATCAAACTAGTCAGGGATTGCATTGGGAAAATAGCTTTCTTGTCTCACCTTTTGAATACAGTGGCTGAATCATAAAATGGATTCTATTTCTATAGGCAGATTTTTTTTTTTACCCTCTTCAGTTGAACAACCACATTATTGTGAAGGGCACCCCCTAGTGTTTCTTCAGCAGACTGCGAATTCTCTGTCTCAGTACTTCGTGACAGCCAGGGAGGGGGAAGCACAGAACTGTAAGCTCAGGATCCATCTTAAAGAGAAAATACGAAATAGAAATCGCGTCCCAGGTTTATCTCTTAAAAGCTGTATATTTTCTGCGTGATCCGTGCTAGGGAGGCCGAGGAGGGGGCTGTGTCATCGTCTGTAGGATGTCCCGACATGAGGGTAAGTGAAAAACAGACGTCCATAGCTAACATTAGCTTCCTGGGGTTGGTCAGTGGGTTGCCATGTTTTGTATTGCAATGCATTGGACAGGGCTCATGATGGCGGCCACCATGAATTTTCTCAACCTCCTGATTGCTGAGTAGAAGCAGGCTGATTCTTGATAACGACAGTCTCCGTATTTATGAACAGTCATGTTTCAAAGAAGTAATACTTCTAGTGAGCGGTCGTTTCATATTCTAGCGAGTTAGCTAATGCTAGGTAGCTTGCTATCTAACGTAGCTAGCTAATGTGATGGTCCGACAGTCAGTTGCTATAGCTAGGACTAGCTTTCTTCAATGACAACGTCGTTAGCCTAGTAGTTAAGTTTCCAGACTGGCCTTTTTTAGGAAGGGTGAATGCGTGGTGTGTGTTGGTATGGCCACATTGTTTTCGTAGGTAGTTTAGTTAACAAATTATTTCACTGGACTAAGTGCTGAAATACTCCATGCCACACAAGAAGGGTTTGGTCACTGAATGCACTGTCATCAAGGTAGTTTGAGGCCTCAGTCACAGTGGCCCAAACTTAACCAGGCAGCTAGTAGGCTGCTACCTAGTTTACTAACTAGTTCGCCCGTCTTCCACCTTCACTTAATTAACGTTATCTAGCTACCGGTGTTATGGTTAAATTCTTTAGCTAATTAGCTAACTCATTGGATCCGTAGAGTATGCTAGCTAACTGCAAACAGAGTGAATCGACTAACTAGTATAAGTAAGCTAGCTAGTTAAGTTGACCCTGTTAGAGCACGGTTTTGGAGAACACCCGGCATCAACATACTTGATAGCTACTTGGACATCTGTCTGGCTTGCTACACTTGTTGGACTACGTCATATTAGGTCTGGATGAATAGCCAGGTCTGGATTTTGTTTCTCCTATAGCGTTAACTAACTAAGGATCTGTGCACTTATGAAGGAAGGCCTGTCAGTGTATGGTGAAAGTGTTCTCAGTCACTGTCCCTCCATAGCTATGTCAAAATGACATGCAGTTCCAAATAGGCCTAAGCAGCACACCTTTATCCAGAGTCCAGACAAGCATTGCATAGACACCCATAGGTGTGACAGACACCAGGCATCTGAAAACCATTTGAGTAGTGTAGCAAGGGGTGTAACTAAATGATTTGGTGTCATTTTTTTCCATTAGTGCTTTATTGGCATCAAGAATGGGAAGTCAAGGGCTGTTGTCATCACAGAGCAAAGGCAAATTCTCAATTTGGAGAATCCAGACAATTTAATGATAAATCAGTACAGAAGTTCTCAGAAATGTCTGACTGTGGGTGCGTTCGTAAATTAATTCTGGCTATTATTTTATTGAACCTTTATTTAACTAGGCAAGTCAGTTAAGAACAAATTCTTATTTACATTGATGGCCTAACCAGGACGATGCTGGGCCAATTGTGCGCCGCCCTATGGGAGTCCCAATCACGGCCGGTTGTGATACTACAGACCCTGGTTCGATTCCAGGTTCTAACGCCTCTAGCAGTGCCTTAGACCTCTGCGCCACTCCGGAGCCCTACTCCGATTTCTGAGCGCTCTCGTCTGGAGGAACCCTTACTCTAGATGACATGAAAACAGCCTAACTAGGGCGAGTAAAATTGTCACTGAGGTGTTCTCTCATTTGTGTCTGGAAGTAGCTGGCAAGCTAGCCAACTTTAGCAAGTTAGCTTGGGTGCTTGACTGCCATTGTTAGGTCAGAACACTCAGATCAACCCTATTCCTCAGCCAGAGCATCCAGTGTGCGCTCCAAGAGCAGACCGCTCTGAATTTACAAACGAGACCATATGACAACTCTCTGAATTTAAGAATGCCCAGAGCGCGCTCTGAGTTTACTCTGGCACTCCAGAGTGAATTTACGAACGTACCCTAAATGTGATCAATGAACAGTAAGCAGCATAGCCTAACCTTTTTCAGTTTCAGAATTTTGATTCTTGCTTTGTCAGTTACCTAAGGAGGGACGTGTCAAATGCCTTGGCTTTATGACAGCGGTGAAATGGTCTCATTTCAGCAGCACTAACAAAGTTGAGGTGCTGGTTATAGCAGTTTACATAGTGCCTGTTGGAAGGAGGAATCTACAGTATGTGTATCAGTACAGTATCACTACAATCACCACGTGAAATGATCGAGAAAAACCACGAAGGGACAGCTAGATGACAGTTTTGTGTTTATTTTAATTTTCACTCTGTCTATACACTCTGTTTCTTTTCTCCTTATCTCGTCTGTCCATCTGCTGTTTAGGCCTGCTTAATTTACTGCACTGTGATATAAAGGCCTGTTTTGCATTTGCAACAACAAATGCAAATGATTACGTACAAATGCATGAGAACTGGACAAGATGGGACCCTATTATTCTGTTCTAGCCAGGTACACACACACACACACACACACACACACTGACATTCATTAATGACCTGCTATTGATGTTCGGTGGATTTGAAAAATTCCTCTCCATTCACATTTGTGGGTTAGTGCCAATGTCATCCAGCCTCTCTTTCTGACTGTCTGCACACAGTGTCCTACTGCACCACCTTAATGGGCTATTAGCCTGTGCATTTTGACATTGAATCCTCCCCCTTGTTTTGCAGGTGTGAGCTGTGACGCGTGTTTAAAAGGGAACTTCAGAGGGCGCCGGTACAAGTGTTTAATTTGCTACGACTACGACCTGTGCGCATCGTGCTACGAGAGCGGAGCTACCACAACGAGACACACGTCGGAGCACGCCATGCAGTGTATATTAACCAGGGTAGACTTTGGTAAGGACATCTGCAGTGTAGATTAACCAGGGTAAACTTTGGTAAGGACATATGCAGTGTAGATTAACCAGGGTAGACTTTGGTAAGGACATCTGCAGTGTAGATTAACTAGGGTAGACTTTGGTAAGGACATCTGCAGTGTAGATTAACCAGGGTAAACTTTGGTAAGGACATATGCAGTGTAGATTAACCAGGGTAGACTTTGGTAAGGACATCTGCAGTGTAGATTAACTAGGGTAGACTTTGGTAAGGACATCTGCAGTGTAGATTAACTAGGGTAAACTTTGGTAAGGACATCTGCAGTGTATATTAACCAGGGTAGACTTTGGTAAAGACATCTGCAGCGTCGATTAAACATGTTACATTATGAGAAGGGACCGGAGGTTTTTTTTCTGCCCACGTGACCCAGCAGGGCTATCTTGTAGTTCTTCCTGGTCAGGTGGCCCAGCAGGGCTATCTTGTAGTTTTTCCTGGTCAGGTGGCCCAGCAGGGCTATCTTGTAGTTCTTCCTGGTCAGGTGGCCCAGCAGGGCTATCTTGTTGTTCTTCCTGGTCAGGTGGCCCAGCAGGGCTATCTTGTTGTTCTTCCTGGTCAGGTGGCCCAGCAGGGCTATCTTGTTGTTCTTCCTGGTCAGGTCATGTGGTCCGGAAATCTCTTCGCACTTAATGTTATTATTAATTAGATTTTTGTTGTTGATTGCGTGGTGAATTTTAAATGTATTTTTGTCTTTGTTTTCTACCTTATGCGCTTTGAGCATGTGAAATGTGCTCAACAAATTCAATATGATTATTATTCGATATGAGGTTTTGTATTATGGCGATTATTATTGTGACTCTAAAGATGGATGGTTTTGCTTTGCAGACCTGTATTACGGCGGCGAGGCGTTCTCAGTAGAGCAGCCCCAGAGCTTTTCCTGTCCTTACTGTGGTAAAATGGGCTACACAGAGACATCCCTACAGGAGCATGTCACCTCAGACCATGCAGAGACTTCCACAGAGGTGGTAAGTGGGGGATATCATCCTAGTGTTTCATCTAGCATCACTAAAACAAGACAGCCTGGTTCCTCAGTCCTGCCCTGTTGCTATTCTGCCTGAAAAAATGTGGCCTCCATTTCTTTCAATAGAATGTTTTGGTGTTTACCACCTCTAAAAATCTAGGGGAAACATTGCATCCAATGACATCTCATACATCCAAATTTGATTCCAGGGCTCATGGAAGCATTAACGCAATTCTCAAATAATTATTTGACAACTGATGCTTGTGAATGGTCAGTTGAATATATCCAGAGGGTGCTTACTGCTTCATTTCAGATCTGTCCAATATGTGCTGCGTTGCCGGGCGGGGACCCCAATCAC
The DNA here is from genome assembly GCF_023373465.1 of Oncorhynchus keta. Taxonomy (NCBI): domain Eukaryota; kingdom Metazoa; phylum Chordata; class Actinopteri; order Salmoniformes; family Salmonidae; genus Oncorhynchus; species Oncorhynchus keta. The sequence continues at coordinate 40,937,838 of NC_068432.1, forward strand.
GTGACTGACGACTTTGCTGCTCATCTCACACTTGAACACAGAGCACCTAGAGACTTAATATCCTTTTACGCAGCTTGTGTGTGTGTGTGTGTGTGTGTGTGTGTGTGTGTGTGTATATGGTCTGCTTGTGTGTGCCTACCTACCTTTGTGGATGTGACAACTATACACGTCTGTGGATGTGACTATTCCAGTTACTTGCGAGCCCCTTGGTCTGTACTCCTTAACCCACTGTGTTTTACGATGAGTCCAGTGGCGTCCGGCATGTGCGTCGGATGTTCCACCACGGTCGTGGGCTGGGCGGTCCTAGGGCACGCAGGACCAACATGCACTTTACTAGCAGCTCCACTGGGGGGCTCTCTTCCTCACAGAGTTCCTCTTACTCCCCCAGTAACAGGGAAGCCATGGACCCTATAGCAGGTGAGCAGTACACCTGGTCTGACCAGTCTGTCTGTCAGTATAACTACAAACAGTGTCTTCCTCATAGAAATGGATAGAGATTCTATAGTTTCTCCCCTCTTGTGGCTCCTATGTACTTGGTTACTCATGGAGTCATTTGACATAAAATAAGTAAAAATCTCTCTCCATGAGACTGAATGGCTCCTGTCTCCAATGAAGTATATAACCAGTACAACCACTGTGTAATGTCTCTTGTCCAAAGCACTGTGACACCCCTACAGTAGTGTGGTGTCTCCCAACAGCGTGTCTATACTGGAGAATGTTCATTTGACTGTCACCAAAATGATCTCAAAATAAATCTCTTCATCTCCCCTCCCCATAGAGCTATTGTCTCAGCTGTCGGGCGTGCGGCGCTCGGCGGGTGGCCAGCTCAACTCGTCGGGCCCGTCTGCGTCTCAGCTGCAGCAGCTACAGATGCAGCTGCAGCTGGAGCGCCAGCAGGCCCAGGCGGCCCGCCAGCAGCTGGAGACGGCCAGGAACGCCACACGACGCTCTAACCCCGGCGGCAACATCAGTGCCACCATCCCACCTCCCAGCGCCAACTCGGTCGGCGTGGCCGAGAGCAATCCCATGGCCTCCCACAGCTCCCAGTTCCTGCTCACACGGTGAGTTGTCTATTCGTGGACAGAGCCTTCTACTTAGTGTTTTTAAAAATAGATCAATGCTCTGCAGACGTAACATCTGAGGCCCTTCTGGACTTCTACCACATTGTTACAGCTCCCAGGACCCAAGTTGTTCCTATCAACTCCCTGTGGCATGGTCTCCCTTATCCTCCTGTTTGTCCCCCTACGGAGTGTCGTCTCCCCCCTATGTGGTGTCGTAGGGGGTCATCTCCCACCCCCCCGCGGTGTCGTGGGTCGACACCTACTCGGTGTCGTGTCTTTGCTATGCCAGATTAAGTGATATGATATTTTATAAAATCATTTCTCTGTAATTAATATTACCTGATTAAACTAATCATGTAAATGTAATTAACTAGGAAATCTGGGCACCACGGAATAATATTTATAAACTCTTAAAGACCTGGGAATCTTTTATATCAATAGCAGTCACATCTGAACATCGTAAAATTCTTGGTTATCGTCACAAACCGTGGCTAACAAGTTGAATCAGCAGTAGAAAATTTGGTTTAATTATTTATTTACTAAATACCTAAATAATCACACAGAATTACATATACACAGGATGGATCATACATTGATTACTAATTATGTCATACAAGAAAACGTCATGACGGCTGGTTACACAAAGAAAGGGGGTTGAGTTTGAATGAAAGCACGAGAAGACTGAGAAACCAACGGATTGGGTCTCTATAGGACCTCATGAAGCTATGCTATTGTAAATACAGAATCTAATGCATTCTAAATTGGCACCCATTTGGAAAAGGAAAATAAAATACATATTTATCCTGAGCTGCGCTTCGATAGATTAGTCGTAGATGGAAGGCTGGGTTGCCCAGCAGAGATATCCCTTGTCCTTGGAAGAATATGTATTGTGGTAGAACGGATATGTTGTAGTACCATCGTCGTGTGGTAGAATGGTTCTGTTGTAGTACCCTGTCTTTCTAAAGAGATTGTCTGTCCTTTCCTAGCCCACGTTTACAGCTGCTGTTAACTCAACGTCTAGGATGTATCACTTCTTTAGTGAATAAGAGTTCAAAGTTCAAATCAAGTTGCCATACTATAAGCTCATGCTATATTCTGGCTGGTATAGTCGAAATTCATCCTTCCAGCGTGTCGATCGTCACCTCCACGTTGAAATTCGCTCTTCTAAATGTATGGACATCAGTCCTCACGTCATCGGGAACACAATGATGATTTCGTTAGGTTGTAGTCGTTCAACCATTCGCAACCAGAGCTCATGCTGAGGTTGGCTTAGTTCTGTAGTTGATATTAGCTCTTTTAAATGTATGGACAGCAGTCCTCACGTCATCGGGAACACCAGGTTGACTCTCGTCAATGGGCTTTTGTAGTGGTGGAGAGAAGGGCGTGTTTCCTAGTTCACAACCAATGTCTGTTCAATTGGGCGGGGGCCACTGAGTGAGCAGAGTTTACTTATGAAAACAATTTTCTAATTTAGATGCTAAAATTACATTTTATTTTTTCACAAAGAGTTTCATATTTAAACATTTAAATTGCACAACAATTCCATGTGAATCCGATAACTAGAATGTGTAGACTTTCCAAGATACAGTTTGTCGTCCTATCATCAGTAATAATGTTTCAGACAACAACTGATCTGACGTCATATTATTTAAGTACCAACAGATACTTTCAACTGGTTGGATTACAGAAATATTGTTCCGTTCCCAACCTTTTGATGTTACCATACTCTCTCTATGTTAACAAAGGGCTTTCCAAGAGTCAAATCTGTAGAGAGAGAAAAGGGGGAAAGGTATTTATGGGGGTCATAAACCTCACCAACAGAACGTCATGACAGCGGTGTCGTCTCCCAAGCCCCCTTACCTCAACTAGAGGTCCACTGATTATGATTTTTCACCGCCGATACCAATTATTGGAGGACCAAAAGGTGATACCGATTAATCGGACTGTGTGTGTGTTTGTGTAATAATGACTGTGTGTGTGTTTGTGTAATAATGACAATTACAACAATACATCAATGAACACTTTTTTAAACTTAATATAATACATAAATAAAATCTATTTAGTCTCAAACAAATAATAAAACATGCTCAATTTGGTTTAAATAATGCAAAAAAACGGTGTTGGAGAAGAAAGTAGAAGTGCAATATGTGCCATGTAAAAAAAAAAGTTTAAGTTCCTTGCCCAGAACATGAGAACATATGAAAGCTGGTGGTTCAATATTCCCAGTTAAGAAGTTTTAAGTTGTAGTTATTATGACGCGTCGACTATTTCTCTCTATACCATTTTTATTTAATATACATTTGACTATTGGATGTTATAATAGGCACTTTAGTATTGCCAGCCTAATCTCAGGAGTTGATAAGCTTGAGTTGATAGGCATCACGCTGTGAAGCAAACATTGCTAAGAGCTGCTGGCAAACGCAGTCAAGTTTGAATGAATGCTTACGATCCTGCTGCTGCCTACCATCTCTGTCAGACTGCTCTATCAAATCATAGACTTAATTATAATAAACACAGAAATACGAGCCATTGTTCATTAATATAGTCAAATCTGGAAAGTCTCATTTCGAAAACAATACGTTTATCAACCCTAAGTCTAAGTTATTGCTGTTACATTGCACAACCTTTAATGTTATGTCATAATTATGTAAAATTCTGGCAAATTAGTTCGAAACGAGCCAGGCTGTCCAAACTGTTGCATATACCCTGACTGTGTGCAATGAACGCAAGAGAAGTGACACAATTTCCCTAGTTAATATTGCCTGCTAACATTAATTTATTTTAAAAACAGGTTTAAAAAAATATATACTTGTGTTGTATTGATTTTAAGGAAGGTGTTGATGCTTATGGTTAGGTACATTTGTGCAACGATTGTGATTTCTTTTCGCGAATGCGCTTTCGTTAAATCATAAATCAATAGGTTGTGATTCGATAATAAAGTAACAGGCACCGCATTGATTATATGCAACGCAGGACAAGCTAGTTTACCTGGTAATATCATCAACCATGTTTAGTTAACTAGTGATTATGTGAAGATTGATTGTTTTTTATAAGATAAGTTTAATGCTAGCTAGCAACTTACCTTGGCTCCTTGCTGCACTCGTGTAACAGGTGGTCAGCCTGCCACGCATTTTCCTCGTGGAATGCAATGTAATCGGCCATAATCGGCGTCCAAAAATACAGATTACCGAATTTATGAAAACTTGAAATCGGCCCTAATTAATCAGCCTCTACTCCCAACCCCCTTTACATGGTGTCTCCCAACCCCCTTTACATGGTGTCTCCCAACCCCCTTTACATGGTGTCTCCCAACCCCCTTTACATGGTGTCTCCCAACCCCCTTTACATGGTGTCTCCCAACCCCCTTTACATGGTGTCTCCCAACCCCCTTTACATGGTGTCTCCCACCTCAATCTGTTCTCAGCATCCACAGGCCTCCCCAGGTCTTTTCTCCCACTACCTTGAACCGTCTCTCCCATTTCCTTCATGTAGTCCCTCTGGTCTGTGTTAACCAGGTATCCTCCTCTCTGTCCTCCTACAGTTTGAATGAGCCCAAGATGTCGGAGGCGGAGCGGCAGGCGCTGGAGGGTGAGCGCGCCGACCGCAGCCTGTTTGTCCAGGAGCTGCTGTTGAGCACGCTGATGCGCGAGGAGAGCTCCTCTTCGGACGAGGACGAGCGGCGAGACTTTGCCAGCTTTGGGGCCATGGGCTGCGTGGATATCATGCCTTTAGACGTGGCCCTGGAAAACCTCAACCTCAGGGAGAGCGGTACTGGCGGTTACAACAGCAGCTCTAGGAGCTCTAAGGAACCTCCACCACCTCCTCTTTGATGATATCCCAGCACCACGCAGACTTTGTCCTCTGTGCTGCCACTGCCAGTGACGGGCGGGTAGCAGGATCTTTTGGGGTTTGTTTTTTGGTGATTGTAATTTCAGGTCTGTCACCTTTGTTACATTTGTGTACAACCATAAAAAAGGAGAGCGGGAGCGATTGGGGAAAGTGCAAGTGGATGAGTGCGCAGCACTAAGCGAGCGAGAGATTGAGAGTATATATATATATATATCTCAAATGTTGATAATCAGTTCTACACAACTAATTTTTTCCTTTAGCAGGTAAGCATTAGGTAGATGTGGCAGATCTCTCTTCCTGTTCTCATGCAAAATAATCTCCTTATAAATACCCCACATTCAAAACCTGAAGAGGAACCAGACACCACCCTATGGTGAAGCTGCTGTGTGTATTTATGACTTAACAAATAAAAAGTGCTTGGATGGTTAACCATAAACTACTGCATGAGGTTCTTTGCATCGTGCATGACTTTTAATGACCTCATCATTAAAAAGGGAGAGAGAAAATATCCCGACGCTTTCTCTCGCCAACCATTTTAAACGGTTACTTGAAACATGATTTGAGTTTTTCCGAAAAATGTGATATTGCAAAAAAAACTGACATGCTGAATAATTTAGGAACTTTTTAAAACTTTTTTGTTTGAAATAGAAAAACAACATATTGGAATCTGCAGTAGCTTTAAAAAGAAAACAATGCAATGTGTTTATCTCTCAGCTCCGGTTGGTCCTTCCCTACTTTGACATCGTCTGACTATAACATCAACTTGCTGCACTAACAGCGAAACCCAAGAGAAACTCGAGACATCTGCATTCACTTAGCAGATAAAATAATACAATACCAGGAGCAGAAAAACAAGATCTTGTCTCTGACATTTTTCCTAGCTGTTGATTGTTCTAGTGAGATGCTGTGTGTAACCACCAGATGTTGTTTCTAATTTATGCACCTGTACAGAAGAACTAGTCTCCCATTCTCATCGATCGCACTCTACTCTTCTCCATCTCTCTGCTTCTGTAGGCCCAGATTCCCTAAGTTCATTTTTATTACTTTCTTTGAGGAAGGGGAGCGCGAGACTTTCCACATTGCAGGCATTGTTTTTTGTTCGACTGAAGAATGATTATTTTTTTCTCAGCTAAGGATAGCTTCTATTTATTTTTTAGTTTCTCTGATTCTTTTAAGCCTTGTAATGAATCATACCACCTCCATGCCTATACTCTTATCCTCTGTAAAATACAATGAGATGTATATTGAATTTGTGCGTTAACTTTCATAATGGTTCTAGGATATGGGCAGACTTTTTTTTATTTTTAATGTAAATTTAGAATACAATAAACTGCGCACAGCTTTTGATGAAACCAAGCCCCTCCCTCTTGATCTTTGTGGTGTCTTATTTGGCTACAGTATAGGGCTCTTCACACTACTGAGCTGAACTGAGCTGGCCTGGTTACTCATCCACCATAGTTGCTGGAAAGGACAATGTGAGAAGAAAATATCCAACCCTTATCCAGTACAGTTTTGGTTTGGATCTGCTAGTGTGAAAAGGTTATATGTATCACAATGTGCTAGGCTATAAAGGGATAGTGTGAGATTCTGGGAATAAAGACATTTTCTAGTTCCCCCGTGTCAGGCAAACTTGTGGATACCATTTTTGTCTTTGCGTGCAGTATGAAGAAAGTTAAGAGGTAGTTTTGTGAGCCAATGCTAACTAGAGTTACGCAATGACTGGATGTCTACAGGTACGTTAGCATACTCAACAGTACCTACAATTGTATTTACAATTTCACCTGACTCTGGGTAAGTAGAAAAATTGCTTAATTTCCAGAATCTCGTAGTATCCCTTTTAAGGAGTTATTTTATTTAACTGGGTGTGTACCAAACAAGGTTACAAAAGCAAGGCTCAACAAAATACTATTGTGCAGCACCAACCTCCCTGGTTGTAAAGACCAATGGACCCTATGTACTTTGACCTCTCACTACCTATGCACATCAATGCCTGCACCTTTTTACTACTAGTATGACTGAGCAGTGTGCAACACACTGCACTCACTATGGAAACAAGTAGGCCCTAGTGTCTATAAACACAGCCTCACCCTTGTCCTACAAACAATGCTGTGCCTGTAGACAGCTGTTTCCCTGGACCTGCAAACTACACTTGAGATTTTTTTTCAAACACAGTAGCTAGCTACATACTAACCATGCTCAACTCTACCTGCATGGCATAGAGTGCATTTTGGAAAGTATTCAGAACTCTTGACTTTTCCACATTTTGTTACGTTAGTCTTATTCTAAAATTGATTAAATAAAAACTGTCATCAATCTACACAAAATTCCCGATAATGACAAAGCAAAAACGTTTTTTATTGGTGCAAATTTATTCAACAGAAATACCTTATTTACATACGTATTCAGACCCTTTGCTATGAGAATTGAAATTGAGCTCAGGTGTATCCCGTTTCCATTGATCACCATTGAGACGTTTCTACAACCTGATTGGAGTCCACCTGTTGTAAATTCAATTGATTTGACATGATTTGGAAAGGCACACACCAGTCTATATAAAGGTGCCACAGTTGACAGTGCATGTCAGAGTAATAACCAAGCCAGGAGGTTGAAGGAATTAACTGTAGAATGCCAAGGCAGGATTGTGCACAGTTCTGGGGAAGTGTACAAAAACATGTCTGCAGTATTGAAGGTCCCCAAGAACACAGTGGTCTCCATCCTTAAATGGAAGAAGTGTGGAACCACCAATAAGCTTTTTCTGTGGGGTTGTTTTGGTGGTGTAACCGTGTTAGAGCTGTCAAATCTGTGAGCTCTTGTGGTCATTGTCACAAACCACAGAAGTTCAGAACAAGAAATTGTAAGCTATAGGGAAATGACACATTGTAATTCATTTTAAATAAGTAATAGGTTAAAATCAGTGTACAAACTTGTAACACAGCTGCATGGGATTTTTACTTGTGCATCCAATGCAGAAGCCGCTTGTTGATTTGACAGCTCTATCACAGTTCACCCTCCTACACGCTTTAAACATTTTTAAAATTTGTCAGTTTACACAGGTTACCGCTGATCGAATCCTGGCCTAAATGACTGTAACAAAATTTTTTGCGACGTAAAAGTTCAGATAGAGAACCACTCTATTTTGTGCCTAATGAAATCAACCAAGCACTAAGAGAAGAATTTGCGGTCCCCAAATCTTAACCTAGAACAAAGCGGCGCGTTTTGCTCTTAATTGTAATCAGAGGGCTGATATAAATACTATGCATGGCAGTCTCTCTTGGCTAAGAGTTGAGGAGAGACTGACTGCATCACTTATTTTTTATAAGAAACGTGTTGAAAATCCCAAATTGTTTACATAGTCAATTTACACACAGCTCTGACACACACTTATGTCACCAGGGCTCTTTTCATAGTCCCCAAATCCAGAACAAATTCAAGAAAGCGTACAGGATTATATAGAGCCCTTATTGCATGGAGCTTCCTTCCATCTCATATCGCTCAAATAAACAGCAAACCTGCTTTCAAAACCAGAAAACAAACCGGCACAACGATGCTCCTCTATTTGACCTAGATAGTTTGTGTGTATATAGGCTACATGTGCCTTTTAAAAATGTATGTAGTTCTGTCCTTGAGCTGTTCTTGTCTAATGATGTTCTGTATTATGTCATTCTGTATTATGTTTCATGTTTTGTGTGGACCCCAGGAATCCTAATAAAATACCAAATAACCAGTTGGGGAGGAAATGTAAGAACTGTCCTAGGGACCACTTCATCCTGCGCAGTGAACACTGCTAGTTTTGATTTGACTGTGTATCAGGACCTTTGCTACGGCCCAGCTGCCGTTGTCACTTAACTGTGTTTGTTAGATCCCAATTTTGACCTTGGAATTCCTTTCATAAAACTGCGAGGGCTGGTTCTTTTAAAATAGCCACCAGACGCAATGGTGGGTGCACATATCAAGTATCAATCAACACTGCTTAGATACTCTGCCTGTCTATCAGACAGAATAGAGCGTTGGGTCATATTCAGTAGGCACAAAATGTAAGAAAGTACCTCCCTGGAAAGAACAGCTATCTGAACAAGTAACTCATTTTCTGTTGCAAAAACATTTTGCTATGGTGTGCCCTGATGGTGGAGCAGGAGCAGTAAATCAATGTGATTTATGAGATGCATGGATCTGGTGAGGCTACTGGGGTACAAGATTGGGAGCGTGCTTTGGAATTCTGCTGCAGGTCGGTAGCCGACTTGCAATATATCATGTGAATTGATTTGATGAGATATTATTGGCATATCCGGTTTACAATTTCACATAACTTGCTAACAATTGAACAGCTGCACAAAGACACCCATATCTCAGATAATACAATCAGCTTGGTGTTCTATAAATTATTTAGATGTACACAACCTCACGGAACATAGCGCATGAGATTGGTATTGTAAATTATAAGTGACATTCTGAAAGGAGACAACTTATTGTAAGACATACCACCTTTATTAAATGCACAGTGTTACAAGGAACAATTCCATTAACTGCAGAGAAGTTACTCGCATGATGCACAAAGATTTGATTGATAGAATTGAATGTTACGTAAGCAGTGACACAATCTGCTGGGAGGAAAAACAAATACACACACACCGCAGCTCAGGGGCATCATACTCACAAACGTATGAACGTGTACACTCTGACTCTCACTCGACATCATTCAGCCAGCAAGTAAAACATATCTGCACAGGGATAAAAAAAAAAATGCTTTTTCATATTTACAAAATAACCAGTGGCAATCTCCCCCATCCCGAGAGGTTACATTCAAAAAAAGGTCCCATCCCTTCTAGATTACATTCAAAATAACATACTATTATTCATGATGCAGTCACAGTTATTCATCTGAAAGAAGAACAATAGGCCAGAAATAGACGAGTGGTTGGGTGGAGAAATGACGATGGTCCCCATTGGTTCACCTGGTCGCTGGATTTGGTCCTTCGATGTTCCAGGTGACCAAGAAGTTATGGCCTTCTCACAGACAGACGGCACTCAGTCAGTCATAACCTCTATGGTCCTTCCACCAGATAGGAAAGAAGGGTGAACTGGGATATAGGACTGAATCAGTTCCTTCTTCATAGAGACAATACCATTTTAAAGGAATCTCTTCTTGAGTTCGAAAGTTCCACCAAAAATGTGATAGTATTCTCACTGATATGAACAAGCACAAATAAAATATATTTGTTTTTTAGCACTAATACATTTGTATTTACATATTGCCAGTGGCCCATAACACATTTTTGTCACACGTTTTTTGATAAAGTACCTGTTTGAAACAGAATATACTATAGAACATACTATTAATTTAGACAAATATACGAACTGTACAAAATGGAATGCAGAATACAGGCGATTCAGAATATTCAGAACAGACACACATGACTATAATAGAGAATGGCCTAAAAAGCTGGAACTGGTCAAGAAAGAACCAACCATTGACAGATCATGGTCGCCAAACAAATATGTACGCTTTTTCAGTGTTATGTTGCAGACAGTCCAACATAGCTGAAGGCAGGTTTTTGTGGTGTTTAGCAAAGAATGCAACAGGGATGATGGTGATAATACAGCAATTGAAAAGACAGTGGCTCAAAGCACAGGAGTTTGGGTGTGCACTTCTGACTCACTAAAGAGCATTATTGCCACAGCAAACATTAATACACTGGATAATCTCCATATCAAAATACAAAGGTTATGGGAACTGGGATCTTATGAAGTATCACACGTAGTGTAGAGATCACGTTTATGAGTAAGAGTTCGGCCCGAGATTCTATACGATAGCCCCTTTTCGGCTATACATGTTAGTGTCGCCATGGAGATCGCGTTCAAAGTAAACACTGCAGATGTTGGCCCAATTGGAAATGACCGTTAAATGCAAACTGCGCTACAACGTGGATCTTCTGCAGTCCGGATTGAATCCTGGCCTTAGCTCCAGTAAAGACAGCATAGAGATAGAGAAAGTGGAAAGATTTTACATTGATATCACTGCAGAAAAAATCTGATTTGAAACACCACAGATCTCTGTGGCGTTAATGGTCCTTTTCCATATTGACCAGCCATAATAGGGAATGCATGATCACCATGAAGATTCAGTCAAAAGCAGGGGAGATGGTGGTTAATAGGAAGTTGTTTAGGTAATCATATATTGGTAGATACTGCCTCAACAGAGTTACCAAGTCATCACATCCTTGGTAGGACCTGTTCAGGAGGCCTCACAGCTCTACTGTAGAACATGGGGGATCAGACTTAAGCTACTCTCACAACTGATCCTAACCACTGCAATAGCTTATAGGACAAAGATCATCAACTACACTGAACAAAAATATAAACGCAACATGTAAAGTGTTGGTCCCATGTTTCATGAGCTGAAATAAAACATCCCAGAAATTGTCCATACACACAAAAAGCTTATTTTGCTCAAATGCATACATTTGTTTACATACCTGTTAGTGAGCATTTATCCTTTGTCAAGATAATCCATCCACCTGGCGGGTGTGACATGATCATTATACAGGTGAACCTTGTGCTGAGGACAAAAGGCCACTCTAAAATGTGCAGTTTTGTCACAACACAATGTCACAGATTTCTCAAGTTTTGAGGGAGTGTGCAATTGGTATGCTGACTGCAGGAATGTCCACCAGAGTTGTTGCCAGATAATTTAATGTTAATTTCTACCGTAAGCCACCTCCAACATAATTTTAGAGAATTTGGCAGTACCAAACGGCCTCACAACCGCACACCACGTGTAACCACGCCAGCCCAGAACCTCCACATCCGACTTCTTCACCTGTGGGATCCTCTGAGACCAGCCACCCAGACAGCTGATGAAACTGAGGAGTATTTCTATTGGTAATAAAGCCATTTTCTGGAGAACTCAGATGGCTGATTCAGATATAGCTGGCTTTAGATACTTACAATAGTCTATCCACTCAGAAATCAACTGTTTGTAATTATGAATTTAAGATTTATTTTTGTTATTTTTGTTGGCTGGGCCTGGCTCCCCAGTGGGTGGGCCTGGCTCCCAAATTGGTGGGCCCATCCATGGCTGCGCCCCTGCCCAGTCATGTGAAATTCATAGATTACGTCCTAATTTATTTATTTCAATTGACTGATTTCCTTATATAAACTGTAACTCAATAAAATCATTGAAATTGTTGCATGTTGCGTTTATATTTTTGTTCAGTATAGATTCAGCTGTGGCCGATGTCTTCATTGAGCGGATACTCAGGGGGCCGGAACATAGTTATAAGTCATTTGTAGACTACAAATAGTCCGCATGAACTCCAGACCTTGCTTACGTTTGTATACGGTCACATACAGTTGAAGTCGGTATTTACATACACGTATATGCATAGTCACTTTAACTATACATTCATGTACATACTACCTCAATTGGGCCGACCAACCAGTGCTCCCGCACATTGGCTAACCGGGCTATCTGCATTGTGTCCCACCCACCACCCCCTCTTTTACGCTACTGCTACTCTCTGTTCATCATATATGCATAGTCACTTTAACCATATCTACATGTACATACTACCTCAATCGGCCTGACTAACCGGTGTCTGTATGTAGCCTCGCTACATTTATAGTATCGCTACTGTATATAGCCTGTCTCTTTACTGTTGTTTTATTTCTTTACCTACCTATTGTTCACCTAATACCTTTTTTGCACTATTGGTTAGAGCCTGTAAGTAAGCATTTCACTGTAAGGTCTACTACGCCTGTTGTATTCAGCGCACGTGACAAATAAACTTAGATTTGATTTGACTTAGGTTGGAGTCATTAAAAATAGGTTTCATCCATTCCACAAATTTCTTGTTAACAAACTATAGTTTTGGCAAGTTGGTTAGAACATTACTTTGTGCATGATTTTAATAATACTTTTTCCAACAATTGTTTACAAACAGATTATTTCACATATAAGTCACTGTATCACAATTCCACTGGGTCAGAAGTTTACATACTGTACACTAAGTTGACTGTGCCTTTAAACAGCTTGGAAAATTCCAGAAAATTATGTCATGGCTTTAAAAGCTTCCTATAGGCTAATTGACATCATTTGAGTCAATTGCAGGTGTACCTGTGGATGTATTTCAAGGCCAACCTTCAAACTCAGTCCCTCTTTGCTTGACATCATGGGAAAATCAAAAGAAATCAGCCTAGACCTAAGAAAAGAATTGTAGACCTCCACAAGTCTGGTTCATCCTTGGGAGCAATTTCCAAATGCCTGAAGGTACCACGTTCATCTGTACAAACAACAGTACGCAAGTATAAACACCATGGGACCACGCAGCCGTCATACCTCTCAGGAAGAAGACGCGTTCTGTCTCCTAGAGATTAACTTACTTTGGTGCGAAAAGTGCAAATCAATCCCAGAACAACAGCAAAGGACCTTGTGAAGATGCTGGAGGAAACAGGTACAAAAGTATCTATTTCCACAGTAAAACGAGTTCTATATCGACATAACCCGAAAGGCCACTCAGCAAAGAAGAAGCCACTGCTCCAAAACCGCCATAAAAAAGCCAGACTACGGTTGGCAACTGCACATGGGGACAAAGATCGTACTTTTTGGAGAAATGTCCTCGGGTCTGATGAAACAAAAAAATAACTGTATGGCAAAAATGACCATCGTTATGTTTGGAGGAAAAAGGTGGAGGCTAGCAAGCCGAAGAACACCATACCACCCACGGGGGTGGCAGCATCATGTTGTGGGGGTGTTTTGCTGCAGGATTGTAACGTTCGTCGTTAAGGGTAGAAATGTGAACCAGCAAAAAAACAATACACCGAACATAAAGCTTCGTTGAGAAAAAATGCATGCAACCAAACAAAGATCCCACAACTGAAGGTGGGAAAAAGGGCTGCCTAAGTATGATCCCCAATCAGAGACAACGATAGACAGCTGCCTCTGATTGGGAACCATACCCGGCCAACAAAGGAAAAAAAACATAGATATACAAAAACTAGAGTACCCACCCTAGTCACACCTAACCAAAATACGTCATAGCATGACAAGGAGGGACTGGTGCACTTCACAAAATAGATGGCATCAGGAGGAAGGAAAATTATGTGGATACATTGAGGCAACATCAGTCATGAAGTTAAAGCTTGGTCACAAATGGGTCTTCCAAATGGACAATGACCCCAAGCATATTTCCAAAGTTGTGGCAAAATGGCTTAAAGGACAACAAAGTCAAGGTATTGGAGTGGCCATCACAAAGCCATGACCTCAATCCAATAGAAAATTGTGGGCAGAACTGAAAAGGCGTGTGCGAGCAAGGAGGCCTACAAACCTGACTCAGTTACACCAGCTCTGTCAGGAGGAATGGGCCAAAATTCACCCAACATATTGTGGGAAGCTTGTGGAAGGCTACCTGAAATGTTTGACCCAAGTTAAACAATTTAAAGGCAATGCTACTAAATACTAATTGAGTGTATGTAAACTTCTGACCCACTGGGAATGTGATGAAAGAAATCAAAGCTGAAATAAATTCTTCTCTCTACTATTATTCTGACATTTCACATTCTTAAAATAAAGTGGTGATACGAACAAACCTAAGGCAGGGAATTTTTACTAGGATTAAATGTCAGGAATTGTGAAGAACTGAGTTTAAATGTATTTGGCTAAGGTGTATGGAAACTTCCGACTTCAACTGTATCTCTATTATGCGTGGTAATACTTTGGAACATATTTCCAAAATTAAAATCATTTGGGGCTGCTTTTCTGGTGTTTTTACATTTTTATGTCTAAAAATAAAAATATATGATTATTTTTTTGATCAAAAAACATGGGGGACAAATAAAATCACCCACGGGCCGAATTTGGCCAACAGGTGGGGAATCCTGTTATAGGATATGAGATATACTGTATATCAAGCAATGTAAGATCACAGAATCACACCCTGGTTGCAATAATATGCTATACAAAATGGAAACAAGTAAATGAGTAATTTAAGTGCATAAATAGCTGAATAGGGGCATTCTACCAGAAAACCTTTTCTAACTCAAGGCTCATACTAAGAGCAGCGTCCATACTCTGTCAATTCCCCACAAATACAGCTGAAATAGATAACATATCCTCAAAAGGCTAAATCCATCATTTCCTATCAGCTTCACTATACTGTAACATTTTATCAATGTCGACAACAACCTCAACAACATTTGTAAAGCTGCCTCTGAAAATGCAAAACAAACAGTGTAGTAGAGTTATGGGCCACCAAAAGAATCATACGGTGGAAGATAAAGGGGATGCTCTATCTAAAGGGGATGCTCTATCTAAAGGGGATGCTCTATCTAAAGGGGATGCTCTATCTAAAGGGGATGCTCTATCTAAAGGGGATGCTCTATCTAAAGGGGATGCTCTATCTAAAGGGGATGCTCTATCACCAGCCATTGCTGGTGAATCTGCTCTTCACAAATGACAAAACAAAAGGACAATGTTATGCTATGCTCAACTTCCATACTGCTGTGATTTGAGTTGAGGCAACTCAAAGTTCCTCCCTCTTCCAACTTTATACTAGGATTTTTTTCACTGTGCTTTAGTTATGCAATTAAGACTGACATGTGTAGTGCATTCTAACCACATTCAAAACACCAACACCTTCTATATGGACAATGGACAATGTAAGAAGCTAGCAAAATATATTCAGAAAGAAAATACCACTGATAATGAACCACAAGCAGAAAAAATTCATTAAAAAAAAGAAAATAATACAATTTAAAAACAGATTTATAAATATCGCATAGAGATGCCATTGTCTTTTAAAAGGTAAACACGTATTTTAATAAGATGAATGTGTTTTCGTAATATGCACATATGGATATCAACACTCAGGGGATTAACGGTGTTGGTTGTGTGGATGAATGGCTCTCATTCTCTCTGGACTGAGGGTACCTACATAGAGACTTAACATAACATTCATAACCCTACATGCTGCAGTACATTAGCATTTCATAAATACATGGGGAAAAACCTTCATGACATGCTTACATACTGCTTATGAATGTGTTATGAAGTCATTATAAGTCCTAAGAGGTACCCTTCATGGCCAGCTCTGGTTGGCCATGACGACAACAGTCCAGTCACAAATCAAAATGTAAAGACATGACTTAACATGGAAACAATAGAGTCAAGAGCCCGTGACATTAATTAGAAAGTTCTCACATCATAAAAATAGTCCATGACATCTACATAAGCGTTTTTTATTGTACCTTACTTCATTGCAATGGGTTTAGTTTTCTTTGCACGTCTCGACTTTATATGTCGCTCCACAAGAGATGTTCCTCCTCATGTTAGGAGAAACAAGGAAATGCTGTATCCATGTTGGCACGTGTCCATTATAATTTTGAGACGCAGTGATCTGTTTCGCTGACCCAGATTTGGCCTAGTCCTTTTTTTTGGGGGGGGTTGTCCCCTTTTTCTTCCGAATTTCGTGGTATCCAATTGTTTAGTAGCTACTATCTTGTCTCATCGCTACAACTCCCGTACGGGCTCGGGAGAGACGAAGGTTGAAAGTCATGCGTCCTCCGATACATAACCCAACCAAGCCGCACTGCTTCTTAACACAGCGCGCATCCAATCCAGAAGCCAGCCGCACCAATGTGCCGGAGGAAACACCGTGAACCTGGCAACCTTGGTTAGCGTGCACTGCGCCCCCGGCCCGCCACAGGAGTCGCTGGTGCGCGATGAGTCAAGGATATCCCTACCAGCCAAGCCCTCCCTAACCTGGACGACGCGAGGCCAAATGTGTGTCGCCCCACGGACCTTTTGCGACAGAGCCTGAGCGCGAACCCAGAGTCTCTGGTGGCACAGCTGGCGCTGCAGTACAGCACCCTTAACCACTGCGCCACCCGGGAGGCCTTGGCCTACTCCTTGACTAAATTACAATTTAATAAAGATTACTGATCATTTGGTTTCATGGACATTATTAAGTTATTCTTTGACTATTATTTAAAAAGTCCCCGTCAAAGTCCAAGAGTATGTAATTCAAGGTTAACTGATGTTTATGATATCCTATTTTTTGCTCTTGATATATAAACCAGAATTGGGCCTACTCCAGGATTCTTTTAATCTGGGTTTGAGAAACGGGTCCTAAGAGTATTTTCAAATGGACAAGGAAAGGAAATGGCAATCAAATGTAAGGCTTTTGTCTATGTGATGAGCAGGCAGAAGCACAGTCAGCACACAGAAACACATACAGTATGCTCACACACACCTCTACCCTCATCCTACCCATATACACACATACAGTATGCTCACACACACACACACACACACACACACACACACACACACACACACACACACACACACACACACACACACACACACACACACACACACACACACACACACACACACACACACACACACACACACACACACACACACCTCCACCCTCATCCTACCCATACACACACACACACACACACACAGTATGCTCACACACACAAACTCCACCCTTATTCGCACCCATACAAACAGTATGCTCGCTCGTACGCACACAACTCCACCCTCATTCCATCCCATACACAAATACAGCCGATCAGACTCACTCAGCCCAGAATATCCAGGTAGACAGGCGAGGCCTTGGACAGATTCTGGAGCAGGCTGTGGATCTCTTTGATGTTCAGTCTCATGTAGGGTTCTCTCTGCCAGCAGCCCAGCATCAGGTCGTACACCTCCTTTGGACAAGAACGCGGCCGCTGCAGCACGCGCCCCTGGGTGATGCACTCAATCACCTGTAGGGGGAGTACCGCGGGTCACTACCACTGCTCAGTACTTTTTCAATTTAATTCAAATGAAATGCATTTATCCCCACAGGGTCAATCAAGGAAGCCATTGCTCATATGATAACAGCGTCTAAACAAATGTGAGGTTCACCAAGGTGATGTTTTTTAGACTGGTTTATTTAATAGATTGCTGGGAAATGTACAGTACTTTATTTTATTTGAATTATTTAACCTTTATTTAACTAGGCAAGTTGTCACGCCTTGGTCTTAGTATTTTGTGTTTTCTTTATTTATTTGGTCAGGCCAGGGTGTGACATGGGTTTATTTTGTGGTGTGTTTTTGTATTGGGGTTTTAGTAGGTATTGGGATTGTGGCTGAGTAGGGTTGTCTAGGAAAGTCTATGGTTGCCTGAGGCGGTTCTTAATCAGAGGCAGGTGATTATCGTTGTCTCTGATTGGGAACCATATTTAGGCAGCCATATTCTTTGAGTGTTTCGTGGGTGATTGTTCCTGTCTTTGTGTAGTTTCACCAGATAGGCTCGGTCACTTTGGTTTTTCTTTTTACTTGTTTTGGAAGAGAAGAGAACGAGCGCCATTCTCCTTGCGGAGATGGTGCTAAATACATCAACGGTCCCTGGGATTGGGCTGGCCAACACGATTCGGTTTGCTTGGAAGTGGAGGTAAAAGTGGAGGATTCTTTTGTGGTAATGCAGGGGAGGGTTTATAGGGGTGGATGTCACGATAAGGGATTGTAAATTTAGATTAGTGGTGGTGTATGGGCCACAGGTGGTGGCAGACAGGAGGGAGATGGTGGACTGTCTGACGCCCCTGTGTCACAAATAGGAAATTAGTGATAGGGGGAGATTTTAATATAGATTTAGGAAGAGGGGGGGATAGCAGTGCAGGCGCCATTGCCAGGCTAATGGCTTGCCATGGTGGTCTGCACACTACTCCGAAAATGGACGGTCCTACATGGCGCAACTCCTAAAAACTCATGGCGCAACAACCCTAAAGGCGCAGCTCAGGGAGTTGCAGGAGCGGAAGGCTCGAGCTTTCCTGGAGCGTGCGCATAGTGGCTTTCTAGAACATAATGAGACTTGTTCTGCTATGTTCTTTAAGTCGGTTAGGGCCAGACAGAGTAGGAAGGTAATACATGGCGTTAGGGAAGAAAATGGTAGTATAGTTAGAGAACCAGAGGATATGGTTCAGGGTGACAACTGATCATTTCCAAGGTTTATTTAAGGAAAGAGAAATAGATGTAGAGCAGGGAAATGTGTTTTTAGAACACTTGTCCAGGCGGTTGCCGGAGGACATTAGAGAAGTGATGGAGGCCCAGATCTCACTAGAAGAGGTTGAGAGCGCTCTTAGGAGGATGGGAAAAGGGAAGGTGCCTGGGATGGTTGGGCTGCCGGCTGAGTTTTATCTCAAGTTTTGGGGTATACTTGGACCAGTGGTCCTCGAAGTCTTGAAGGTCATCCTTGAGACGGGGGTCCCGGGGGGATCAATGGCTGTTGGTGTGCTGTCACTTTTATATAAGAAGGGGGAAGTAACAGACCGTGGCAACTGGCGGCCGTTGACCATGCTGTGTGTAGATTACAAGCTACTTGCAAAGGTTTTAGCAGACCGGTTGCGCACAGCCCTTCCCTACGTCGTCCATGAGGATCAGACGTGCGGGGTAGAGGGCCGCTCTATTAGATGGAACCTACAGTTAATCAGGGACTCCATCGCTTGGGTTGAGGATAGAGGACTGCCTTTAATGGTAGCAGCGCTAGATCAGGCGAAAGCCTTTGATCGCGTGAATAGATCCTTTTTATTCAGAGTGTTAGGTTGATTAGGATTTGGGGAGAAGTTCATAGGATGGATTCGTACATTATATGTCGGAGAGGGGTGCCGAGTTAGTGTAAATAGTCACTTGGGTGACGTTTTTGACCTCTCGTCTGGGGTCAGGCAGGGGTGCCCACTCTCGGCTCTCCTCTTCGTTCTGTACATGGAGCCTCTGGGGGCTGCCATTAGGGCAGACACAGGGGTGGAAGGCTTGTTGATCCCTGGAAGTGGTGGGCTGCGTGTTAAGATGACGCAGTACGCTGACGACACTTCCTTGCTGCTGTGCAAGGACTCGTGCCTGACAAGGTCCCTTGCCATCTTTGGAGATTTCACCCGAGCGTCGGGAGCAGTTCTGAACCATGCAGAGTCTTCAGTCAAGTTTTTCGGAAGATGGCGCGGTAGAACGGATGTGCCTGGGGGGTTATCTCTCTGTGAGGGGGCCCTGAGGATTCTCGGGGTCCATTTTGAGACCTCCGGCTCAGCGACGCTAAACTGGAACATGCGTATCGCAGTGGTACAGAGGAAGCTAGCAATGTGGAAGGCTAGGTATTTGTCTTTTATGGGCAAAGTCCTGGTCCTAAAGGTGGATGTGTTGCCGTCTCTTTTGTATTTGGCATACATCTACCCATTGCCGGCTTGTCTGAGGAGGCCTCTAGTGAGGCTTGTGTTTCAGTCCATGTGGAGTGGCAGGTGCGAGTGGGTCGCCAGGGCACGCATGATCTGTCCCATCGGGGAGGGAGGTAGGGGGGTACCACATTTCCCCCTCAAGCTGGACACAATTTTTGTTTCTTTCTTGTTAACGGAGCTTGCTCAGCCAGTGATATACCCGTCCGGTTACCTCCTGCGGGTGTTCTTCTCGTATCAGGCGAGAAGCGTAATGGTGTGGTCTAACACGGGTCCTTGGGCGGAACAGCTGCCGTGGCACTTTCGTCATGCGGCCAAGTGGCTGCATGCACCCTGAGGTTGAAGTTGCCTGAGTAGGTTTAGATCACAGGCACCTGTACGAGGAGGTCAGAAAGGCAGGGAGTCCGGCGCCTGTAGTGGGCATCTCGGAAGTGGTCTGGGAGGGAGTGCAGGCGCAGGGTCTGGACAACAGGCTCAATGACCTGAATTGGTTGAGCCTCCATAAGTGCTTGCCGGTACGTTCCATCATGTACCGGTATAGTTTGGTGCAATCCCCCACCTGTCCAAGATCCTCTTGTGGCAGGGAGGAGACTGTGCGCCATGTCTTTTGGGACTGTGCCTTTGCCGGAGTAGTATGGGCTAGGGCACGGGTGTTGTTAGGTTTGGTAAGGGGGATTTTGTATTGACGTGGGCCAGGTTAGAGAGAGGTGTAGGGAGAGCCAGAGGGACGGATAGGGACAGGTTTCTGCTCTGGCTTCTCATGAGTCTCTTTAAACGGGGGCTGTGGGAAGCCAGGCAGAACATGGTGAAGACAGGGAGAGATTGGGGGGTGGAAGGGATAGTGAGGAGGGTGGAAGGAGATTTGAGGGGGAGGATGAAGAGGGAGGAGAGGAAGTGGGGGCAGCATGCTGCTCGGGAGAGGTGGAAGGGGGGTTTAGGGCTGGGTGTCATTTAGATTTGTAAGGGGATAGATTAGGGACGGGGAGATAGGGAAAGGTATTTTGTAGGGTGACGGGGAGGGAAGATGCTCCCCGGTGTTTTTGTTTGGGGTTTATGTTTAATTAAAATACCATTATTTGAGTATGTATGAAGATTATGAGTTGTAAAGAATGAATGGTATTGAAGATAATAAATTATTTTTTACAAAAATAAAAAAAAATAGGCTGTATAGGTTCTCACATTTCCGTTTGTTGTTTTTGTATTGTTCGCGTTTTTTCTTCATTAAAGATGTATCAACTAACCACGCTGCATTTTGGTCCGACTCTCCTTCGACGGAAGAAAACCGTAACACAAGTCAGTTAAGAACAAATTCTTATATACAACGACGGCCTACCCCGGTCAAACCCTAACAACGCTAGACCAATTGTGCGCCTCCCTATGTACCCGTCAAAGGTTTCCCACATATGATGAGCATTTGTTGGCTGCTTTTCCTTCACTCTGCGGTCCAATTCATCCCAAACCATCTCAATTAGGTTGAGGTCAGGTGATTGTGGAGGCCAGGTCATCTGATGCAGCACTCCACCACACTCCTTCTTGGTGAAACAGCCCTTACACAGCCTGGAGGTGTGTTTTGGGTCATTGTCCTGTTGAAAAACGAATCATAGTCCCACTAGACACAAACCAGATGGGATGGCGTATCGCTGCAGAATGCTATGGTAGCCATGCTGGTTAAGTGTGTCTTGAATTCTAAATAAATCACAGACAGTGTCACCAGCAAAGCACACCCACACCATCACACCTCCTCCTCCATGCTTCACGGTGGGAACGACACATGCGCAGATCATATGTTCACCTACTCTGCGTCTCACAAAGACAAGGTGGTTGGAACTAAAAATCTCAAATTCAGACCAAAGGACATATTTACAATGGTCTAATGTCCATTGGCCGTGTTTCTTGGCCCAAGCAAGTCTCCTCTTTTTGGTGTCCTTTAGTAGTGGTTTCTTTGAAGCAATTTGACCATGAAGGCCTGATTCATGCGGTCTTCTCTGAACAGTTGATGTTGAGATGTGTCTTACTTGAACTGTGAAGCATTTATTTGGGTTGCAATTTCAGAGGCTGTTAACTAATGAAATTATCCTCTGCAGCAGAGGTAACTCTGGGTCTTCCTTTCCTGTGGCGGTCCTCATAAGCCAGTTTCATCATAGCGCTTGATGGTTTTTCAGACTGCACTTTAAGAAACTTTCAAAGTTCTTGAAATGTTCCGGATTGACTGACCTTCATGTCTTAAAGTAATGATGGACTGTAATTTCTCTTTGCTTATTTGAGCTGTTCTTGCCAAAATATGGACTTGGTCTTCTATCAAATAGGGCTATCTTCTGTATACCACCCCTACCTTGTCACAACACAACTGATTGGCTTAAACGCATTAAGGAAAGAACCACAAATAAACTTTTAACAAGGCACACATGTTAATTGAAATGCATTCCAGGTGACAACCTAATGAAGCTGGTTGAGAGAATGCCAAGAGTGTGCAAAGCTGTCATCAAGGCAAAGGGTGGCTACTTTGAAGAATCTCAAATATAAAATATATTTTGATTTGTTTTACATTTTTTGGGTTACTACATGATTCCATAAATGTTATTTTATAGTGTTGATGTCTTCGTTATTATTCTACAATGTAGAACATAGTAAGACATAAAAGACAAACCCTGGAATGAGTAGTTGTGTCCAAACTTTTGACTGGTACTGTATATTCATAATACATTTCAAATCTATGTGGACAATACAAATGTGACCAACTGTAACTAAGATTTGAAAAAGAGACAACAGCAGAGTGATGTATTTGGAGATAAATCTCATCACTGGAGGTCAGGTGCTATGGTTAGGGACCTGTGTTTTGGGCTATCATGTCACATGACCTCAATGTGAACCTTTATTTTAAGTATTTTCCAAAAATTAGACCACAAATTAAAGCAATTGTCTGAGGATGGTGCCGGATGATCTGACATAAAAATAAAAGGGGACAGTTTGTTGAAAAAGCTTTAAATAAGAGTTTAAAATCCAGGTCATATGACATGACTGTCCAAAACACAAGTCCCTAACTATGCTACCAGTGTAGTCAATCTACTTTAGGAAAGGTTTGAGCTTCTGTCTCTGACCTTGTCATCTCAGAACCCAGAACCAAATCCCATTGAGTGCTGCTGTCTGTCATAAGAGAGTACTGACCTCATTGTTGGAGAGCTGGTACCAGGGCTGCTTCCCATAGGTGAAGATCTCCCAGAGGACCACGCCCAGACTCCAGACGTCGCTCTCCGTGGTGAACCGCCGGTACATGATGCTCTCAGGAGGCATCCACCGGATGGGCAGCATGGTGTGACCCCCCACCTGGAAACAGACAAAGGATCCATCAGGAACCATCCAGGAAAACCACAGAGAAGGTCAAAGGAAGGAGATGAAGGTTAGAACAAACTGTAGTGAAGAAAAGAAGCTACCCCCTGAGAAAGGGTTAAATGGATAGGTGTTGAGTCACTTAACTCCACAAGTAGCTGAAAGGACTGAGTCAGTCAGGTCAGTAACCAACCTACACGATAAGGCATTTGGTTAACATGACATGTACACAAATGTATATTGTGTGTGAGCCTAGAGTTCTCGTGGAATGCAATGTCATGATGTGATATATAAAATTTAAAAAATGTATTTAAACCCAACTCGCACAATTCATTTTTTGCCTGTAATGGTATTAACAATCTTCTTCCATGGCTAATATTGACATCACATGTGTCGGTTTACAATAACTGGCTAATTATTACATGTGTTGAGCCAAGTACTGTTCAGCTGCATTCTTAGTCTTCCTATATGTGTATTAGTGAGTGGGCCTATTCATATGCTGCTATCTGATTGGGGGATGATGGGTCTCAGTTACATTCATCTGTTTTGTATTGATTCTCCCCAGAGAGAGCCAGTCAGCAGCAGAGGGTACTGTTGTCTACATAGACCCTAGGACTGTGGCTGACTGGGAGACAGAACATGTCTGGAACTAACAAATCATATTACTGGCTTAAAATTACTATCTGTAATGTCTGTAGCGTTGTCTATACTATAATTTTAATATAATAATAATAATATAATAATATTTTTTATTATAACATTTTTTTTGCGTTACTTTTACCCATTTTTCCCCACAATTTCGTGGTATCCAATTGATAGTTACAGTCGTGTCTCATCACTGCAACTCCAATATGGACACGGAAGAGGCGAAGGTCAAGAGCCATGCGTCCTCCGAACCACAACCCAACCAAGCCGCACTGCTTCTTGACACAATGCCCACTTAACGCGGTAGCCAGCTGTACCAATGTGTCGGAGGAAACACCGTGCACCTTCTGACCGTGCCCGCCATAGGAGTGGCTAGTGCGCGATGGGACAATATGGCCTATGTCTCCCGGTCGCGGCCGGCTGCGACATATTCTGGACTCTAACTCAGAATCTGTAGTGGCTGTTTATACTATTCTAGTGTAGACTAGATAGTAACAGCTAGCCTGGTCACCCAATCGGTTTGTGCTTTAACTAGCCAATCCCAGTGCAGCATTACAACAACAATAAAGTTGGGTCAAGCAGAAACAGATTGGGCTTGCCGCCATGGTCGATTATTTTTTCCTCACAATATGTGAAATTTGTTAGATACTGGAGAGGAGTTTTCATGAAATCTTGGTATTTTAAGAACAGTAAAAAAACAGACTTGCCTTAAAATAGTGTAGTAGAATTCACGGCAAAATTTGCATTGCAGCGTTAACGCAAAGTCAACCATGAACTCCTTGCTCAGGGAAAAAACTGCCAGTGCAATTTGCACTGTTGCCCCATATAACCATGGAAACAGCATGTATATCCAGATTATAGAATTTGCATTTAAATGGCATTAAAAATAGATTTTTTTTTTTGTGCAACAAAATTACAATTATACATGTGAGAGTATTCCTGTCCTGCATGTATGTATGTATGTATGTATGTATGTATGTATGTATGTATGTATGTATGTATGTATGTATGTATGTATGAGACTCACTCTGTAGTAGTCGGTACTGTACACGTCCCTGGACATTCCAAAGTCCCCAATCTTGACCAGCAGGTTCTCTCCCACTAGACAGTTGCGTGTGGCCAGGTCTCTGTGGACAAAGTGCTGGGAGGCCAGGTAGACCATGCCTGCAGCAATCTGCTGGGCGATGTGCAGCATCTGGGACTGGGTCAGCTCCACCATCAGGCTGTGCTGCCCATCAGCCATCAGCACCATGTCAGGACCATGGGACCTGCACCACAACACAGGTGGCTCAGACACAATGAAAACTATAGTTACCTACAGCTGACTACAGCGAAGGATAAGTGCAAACTCATACGTCTGCATTGAAATGGAGTTCTCCAGTTTTAATTCAAATACAGTATCACCATTTTTACTATTTTCTACATTGTAAAATAACAAGGAAAGACATGAATGTATGAAATAACACATATGGAATCATGTAGTAACCAAAAAAAGTGTTAAACAAATGGTAGCAGTCGCAAAAACCATCAAGAGCTATGATGAAATTGGCTCTCATGAGGACCGCCGTGGGAAAGAAAGACCCAGAATTACCTCTGCGGTCGAGGACAAGTTCATTACAGTTACTAGCCTCAGAAATGTCAGCCCAAATAAATGCTCCAGAGTTCAAGTAACAGACACATCTCAAAATCAACTATTCAGAGAGGACTGCGTGGATCAGGCCTTCATGGTTGTATTGCTGCAAAGAAACTACTACTAAACTGCAACAGAGCTATATCTATCCTACCCTGCCTTTCTAAGATCTTCGAAAGCCAAGTTAACAAACAGATCACCGACCATTCCGAGCTGGTCATGGGTGCACCTCAGCCACGCTCACGGTCCTAACTGTCATGACGTGGCCCTCTTTTTTCTCTCGTAAATTCCTGTAAGAGACTCTCTTCCCCCCCGGCCATGCAGTATAGAGAGAGGGTTCACAGTAGAACAAAGGAACTTCTACCTCACAGAACTTGAGAACTGAACAATATCCATGTTTTAGAGAATGTGTAAACAGTCCGTGGAGAATCCAGCTTTGACCGGTCCATTTTGTCTAATGTTTGTGACCTCATGACAGACAATACAGCCACATTACCATAACTCTGTTTATACAAGAGTCTCTGTTATGACATTTGCATCTAATTATTATATAAAATGAATGAGTAAAGATGAAACTATTTGTGAAATGATGTAATGTGATTTTAAACTGTTTAATGAAAGAGAATCCAATTCCCTTTAAAATTTAACTAAGTCATTGGCCCACCCAATGAGCACAGACATTGACCTGGCGTCATGGGACAGCCCTCTTCTGCTGTTCCAAATATAAACCCCACCTGGAGAAGCCTACTTCAGACCAAGCGTACCTCGATTACCTAGAGGGCTAAGGTTTGAGTAGAGACCATGCATTCATTGGTTGTTGAATTCCTGACCAAACCACGTGGAGCATTGGCTACACTGGTGGAAATGGTTCAACTCTGAGACTATCGATACCGACAGAATAAGAGCAAATCTTTGATACTAATTACAAGTCTGCAGCTAGAATTTATGTCGACTGAACGTGAAGACCGACAACCGCCGAAACATCTATTCTATAAGAAGATTTCTGAATGGGACTCTGAAGTATCCATTCTAACCACGAAAGACGTGGTGAGAAGTTCAGATTAACTTTCCAACAGAAAGACGGACGATTCCTACAGAGATCATGATGACACACTGAGCGTAAATATATATATTGATTGCAATTATTCCCGAATAAGTGAGCATTCATGTGCAAAGGATTAGCGTTTAAATTATTATAATTATCAACTGTGTAGTGTCACTTGTCTTTCCTGGCCTTCTCAGTCCATACCCACTTCCCCTTATCATTTCCTTGTAACCATATATATTGTTGTTTGTTATGCATTTCTGTGATTTAGTTAGTTAGTAAATAAATGATTAAGACAATTGATGTATGGATGATTCATATTGAAGGCTGTGTTCGTGCAAATAACCAACAACTTACGACCTTTGGAATGAGATATAATAATACATGATACAATAATAATTACAGAGAATTGAGTTGATAAAATAACAGTCTTCACTTTAATGATGCCAAAGACACGACATACTGTATACAATATCATAACCGCAATCGATAAGAGACTATACTGTGCAGCTGTATTCATCGACCTGGCCAAGGCTTTCGACTCTGTCAGTCACCACATTCTTATCGGCAGACTCAACAGCCTTGGTTTCTCAAATGACTGCCTCGCCTGGTTCATCAACTACTTCTCAGACTGAGCTCAGTGTGTCAAATCGGCGGACCTGTTGTCTGGGCCTCTTGCAGTCTCTATGGGGGTGCCACAGGGTTCAATCCTCAGGCCGACACTTTTCTCTGTATACGTCAATGATGTCGATCTTGCTGCTGGTGATTCTCTGATCCACCTCTACACAGACGACACCATTCTGTATACTTCTGGCCCTTCTTTGGACACTGTTATTAACTAACCTCCAGAAGGGCTTCAATGCCATACAACTCTCCTTCTGTGGCGTCAAACTGCTCTTAAATGCAAGTAAAACTAAATGCATGCTCTTCAACCGATCGCTGCCCACACGTGCCCGCCCGTCCAGCACCACTACTCTGGACGGTTCTGACTTAGAATATGTGGACGACTACAAATACCTAGGTGTATGGTTAGACTGTAAACTCTCCTTCCACACTCACATTAAGCATCTCCAATCCAAAGTTAAATTTAGAATTGGCTTCCTATTTCGCAACAAAGCATCCTTCACTCATGCTGCCAAACATACTCTCGTAAAACTGACCATCCTACCGATCCTTGACATCGGCGATGTAATTTACAAAATAGCTTCCAACACTCTACTCAGCAAATTGGATGCAGTCTATCACAGTGCCATCCGTTTTGTCACCAAAGCCCCATATACTACCCACCACTGCAACTTGTATGCTCTCGTTGGCTGGCCCTCGCCCTCGCTGGGGCGGCAGGGTAGCCTAGTGGTTAGAGCGTTGGACTAGTAACCAGAAGGTTGCAAGTTCAAACCCCCGAGCTGACAAGGTACAAATCTGTCGTTCTGCCCCTGAACAGGCAGTTAACCCACTGTTCCTAGGCCGTCATTCAAAATAAGAATTTGTTCTTAACTGACTTGCCTAGTTAAATAAAGGTAAATAAATAAAATATTTGTCGGCAAACCCAAGTCGTTGCTAGGTAAAGCCCCGCCAAATCTCAGCTCACTGGTCACCATAGCAGCACCCACCTGTAGCAAGCACTCCACCAAGTATATTTCACTGGTCCACCCAAAGCGAATTCCTCCTTCGGGCCGCCTTTCCTTCCAGTTCTCTGCTGCCAATGACTGGAACGAACTGCAAAAATCACTGAATTTGGAGACTCATATCTTCCTCACTAGTTTTCAGCACCAGCTGTCAGAGCAGCTCCCAGATCACTGTGCCCGTACATAGCCCATCTGTAAATAGACCATCCAACTACCTCATACTGTTATTTATTTTATTATTTTTCTCCTTTGCACCCCAGTATCTCTACTTGAACACTCATCTATCACTTCAGTGTTTAATTGCGATATTGTCATTATTTTGCCACTATGGCCTATTTATTGCCTTACCTCGCTTATGCTACCTCATTTGCACATACTGTATATAGACTGTTTTTCTATTGTATTATTGACTGTATGTTTGTTTATTCCATGTTTAACTCTGTGTTGTTGTTTGTGTTGCACTGCTTTGTTTTATCTCGGCCAGGTCACAGTTGTAAATGAGAACTTGTTCTCAACTAGCCTACCTGGTTAAATAAAGGTTAAATAAATACTATATACTACTATATAAATAAATGAATGAAAAATAAAGGACACCAATAATAAGAAGAGACTTGCTTGGGCCAAGAAACACAAGCAATGGTCATTAGACCGTTGGAAATCTGTCCTTTGGTCTGATGATTCCAAATTTGAGATTTTGGGTTCCAACCGCCGTGACTTTGTGAGATGCAGAGTAGGTGAACGGATCATCTCCGCATGTGGAGTTCCCACCGTGAAGCATGGAGGAGGAGGTGTGATGGTGCTTTGCTGGTGTTGCAGTCAATTATTTATTTAGAATTCAATACACATTTAACCAGCATGGCTAGCACAGCATTCTGCAGCGATACGCCATCCCATCTGGTTTGCTCTTAGTGAGACTATCATTTGTTTTTCAACAGTACAATAACCCAACACACCTCTAGGCTGTGCAAAGGCTATTTGACCAAGAAGGTGAGTGATGGAGCGCTGCATCAGATGACCTGGCCTCCACAATCACCCAACCTCTACCCAATTGAGATTGTTTGTGATGAGTTGGACCGCAGGGTGAAGGAAAAGCAGCCAACAAGTGCTCAGCATTTGTAGGAAAAGCATTCCAGGTGGAGCTGGTTGAGACAATGCCAAGAGTGTGCAAAACTGTCATCAAGCCAAAGGGTGGCTACTTTATCTCAAATATATTTTGATTTGTTTAACTCTTTTTTTGGTTACTACATGATTCTGTATGTGTTATTTAATAGTTTTGATGTCTTCACCATTATTCTACAGAATATAGTCCAAATAATGAAAAATCCTTGAATGAGTAGGTGTGTCCCAACTTTTGACTGGTACACGTCTTATTTCTTTCTATTCAATACAGACACAGGAAGAATGGACACAGGTAGACATCGGGACACAGGACGGTACCTGAGGAACTTGTTGAGGTCGCCGTGCTTCATGTACTCAAACACCATGATGAGCGGGTCGCTGTCCACACACACGCCGTAGAAGGTGACGATGTGCTCGTGCTGCAGGTTGGTCAGCAGCTCTGCCTCCCGGTGGAAGTCAGCACGGCCACTCTCGCTGGCCTCTTTCAACGTCTGAGGAAGACAGGGATGTGCGTGCATGGGTATGCATGCACACATAATTATCATAACTGATTGCTGGGATTGTTGATTTTTTTCAAAGTCTCCTTCCTACAAAGTTAAATTAAATCCAAAGATATATTAGTTTGTGGTACTATTACCCAAAACAATGCACAATGAAAAGCACAAACTGCAATTTTTTATATCAAAGCCAGAACAAAAGACCCATTGTTTCATTATTTGACTTTTGTAAAGTGTATGTTGATAGTTTGAAATAACTGCGTGGAGGGCCATACTTTACCTTGACTGCCACCAGGATCTTGTCCTGATCTGGAGTCAGGTTGTAGCACTCAGCCAGAAACACCTTCCCAAAGGCCCCCTCTCCCAGCTCACGCTTCAACACAATGTTGTGTCTCTTGATGTGCTGGACAACTGGGATGTAAAGAGAGACACAGTTAGGCTATGAAAAAAAGGCTGTTTTGTCAAATACACCAGATAGGTGCAGTGAAATGTTGTGTTTTACAGGGTAAGCCATAGTATTTTGGCATCCCTGGAGCAAAGAAGGGTTAAGTGCCTTGCTCAAGAGCACATTGAAATATTTTTATTCTTGTCAGCTCGGTTACTGGCCCAATGCTCTAGGCTATCTGCTGCCCAAGGCCCATACAAGGCCTATTAAGAAGGGTGAACTGACCAGGAAAACCTCCTGGCCCTAGTTATAATTAGTCAGGTCAAGAGGTGAAGAAAACCTCCTGGCCCTACTCATTACATACACTGAAGCTATAGCAACAGCCCTAGTCTACTGCTGCATAGAGGATATCCACAGACGAAAATAGAATGATGTACTGTTCGCTTGTCAGACCAGTTTGGTAGCCATTATGGTAGGCGTTATGGTAGCCATTAACAGAACTACATTTCTCACAGGGCAACAAGTGCAAAAGTCAGATGTGTTTGTCTGGGTTTACCAAAACTATCTATGGTCAGAATGTATGTCCAGTGATAGCAGGGGAGGCTCATAATAATGAGTGAGCCGTCCTCCCCTCAGCAGCCTCCACTGAGTTATAGCCTCTCTACGGTACAGTCTGATACTACAGTATTAACTGCAGGTCACACAGCAAGAGGTCAACCAAAGTCATCGCCATGGTAACATCAGACAGGAAGTGGATGGAGAAGACAGTCCAGTCAGTGTCCCTGTCATGGATTTATCAGAAAAATACTAGGTTACGCCACCAGCAGGACTTGGCGGCACGGTAACTCACATGTGTCCGATTTCAGCATGCTGCCAGATTGGCGGAAATACTGCGGGTTCTCGATGACAGGGATCTTTGTCATTCCAATGATCACCGCATCGTGGCTCATCTCCGAGGACGACGGGGTGTTGTTGCCGTTTGAGACGTGATGAAGAGGACTGGCAGAGTCATCATCGTTACTGATGACCGAGGAGGAGGAGCCTGAGGAGGAGGTGGAGGAGCCCAGTGGGAGGAAATATAATTATGACAGGAGTGAGAGGTCTTTTTCATGTTTGACTTCTGTATGTTGTTATGTGGCAAAACTTAAGCTGCAATGTGGTGGGACTAAATATACTGTAGAAATG
The DNA here is from genome assembly GCF_023373465.1 of Oncorhynchus keta. Classification (NCBI taxonomy): domain Eukaryota; kingdom Metazoa; phylum Chordata; class Actinopteri; order Salmoniformes; family Salmonidae; genus Oncorhynchus; species Oncorhynchus keta. The sequence goes on from NC_068432.1 coordinate 40,969,415, forward strand.
TGCACAATGTTCATTATCATTTAAATGGGAATCCAACTGAGTCCTGCAAGTCTTAATACAGGTCTGGAAAACGACTCAACTGAGATTAAAGAAAAAGTCTTACCCTTCATCCCAAATTTAGAGTTTCTTCCGTATTTCAGAATGATCACCATCAGAACACATACAATTAATGCCACACCAGCGATTCCCACCACTACGTACACCTGGGAAAACACCATTCGACAACATAAAATACCTGCCAATATCAGTGCACTACATTATAGTACTGTATATAAATAACCATGTATGACACATGATGGAGTGTATGTTAACCTACTGCAACACTGTCATCTATTGGGGGTAGTGGTGAGTCTGGGAGAAAAATACATATTTAATACAGAATGAAAATAGCATTAAGCATACAAACATTTACATTGAAGTACATAATCTAATCTAATTTCCTCTCAAACGCTGAAAATACTGTCTGGTTGGGATATGTACAGTATTAAAGATGTGTTAGCTACGTCATGTCGATCACAGGATTTCAAAGTTAAAGCACCTACCAGTGGTGTCTAAGGACCAGCATGGTGACGATATCCCACAGCACAGGACGAGCAGTGGACAGAGGACATTGAAATGATGACAAGGCAGGAATCGTCAATCTGTCATTATCCCTAAACTCTTAAACTTAATGTCATGTCAAGAGAAAAACGCATACATACATGTCTCTGTAACAGCAAATTTTAGAATGATAATTCTTAGCAAAATTCAACGTCTAAAGAAATACTTACAAGGGTAATATGGCTGTTCTGAAAAAAGTGAAAAGGGGAGTTGACGTGTTATTCATACACATCAGTTACATACACTATGCTATACAGAAAACAGTATATTCTCAGAAAAACAGAGTGCCATGTAGAACCATTTGTCCCCGTAGGAGACTTCAGGTCGTTTAGAACTATTTTGGTTCCACATAGAATATCTGGTTCCAAATAAAACCCTTGAAAGGATGCTATTTATAACCAAAAAGGGTTTTATCTGACCCGATCTGGAAACTGATCTGTTCTATCTGAAAACTTTTTTCAGGTCCTACGGGGACAGGTCGCTCTACATAGCGCTCTTTTTTTCTGAGAGTGTATAAAACCGCTTATATCGATTATATAACATCTTATATAGAATTGCAATAACTATAAATGAAACAGGAGTGAGACCTGAGGGATAGTCGCCCTCGTCTGGTGGGAGCAGGAAGTGGGCGTCAATTACTTTCTGGTCCTCCCCGAACTCGTTCCTGGCCACCAGCGTATACTGCCCGTTGTGGATGTGAGTCGGGTTGGCAAGCTGCAGGCAGCCGTGGTGAACGCTTCCAAGGCTCTTGTGGATCTCAGTCTTGATATACTCTTGTTCGTGGAGCTCCTGGTCCTGGTGGTACCACTGCAGCTCGGGCTTGGGGTTCCCAGTCACACTGAAAGGGATACACCAGTGGTGGAGTCTCAATGGCTCCAGCAGCTCCAGGATTGTGGGGCAAACTGACAGAGACAACAGGAACAGGAAAGGAAGAATAGTCACAGGATACTGGGAGTGGGTGCTAGACACGAGGAAGGAGGTCTGGAGGAGTGCCGGGGGAGGGATGGAGGGAGGGTATGGTATGGTAAGGCATTGAGGGCAACCAGGAGCTGAACAGGAGGAGAAGAGTATGGCAAGGTGACAGGAAGACATGTAGAGTCAATCAGATTGTTGAGGGATAGTGGACCGTACTAAAGGAGAAGTGAGAAACATTATTTTCAGTAAGGAATGTAGACCACAAATATAAGGATGCTATAGATCCAGGAAAAACACTGTAGAATCATCTGTGAAAATGACATTTGACATTTTGCAACCACAGTGCCAGAATAAAATGTCAATAAAAAAGGCACATGTACTCAACACAACAGAACACGTCCTTACAGAGGATGTTGAGTTGGAGGTAAGCCTCGGTTTGGCCGACTACGTTCTCCACATTGCAAGTAATCACTCTGCCGTTGTCCGAAGGCGAGAGACCTGACAGTGTCAGATTGCTTTCCAGCTCCAAGACATTGACCTGTAAATACATTTATCATTATTAGCGCAATAATTAGTGGTATTATTAATAGTTACATATAATACATGGTAGATTCAGTTAACATATCATTGTGATCATAGTGGAAAATCTGGAGTTAAAATCTTAAATGCTGTAAGTTCTAAAACACCTTCTAAAAGTATGGAATAATGTACTGCTATTATTATAAAACAATTAGATATTGCTTTTCATAATATATGTATTGAAATGTAAAAACTTGTGACAAGTTTCATTTAAAATAATGAATAAAATGTAGTGCTATGTGGTTCAGTTACATATAAAGCCAGGAGTTATTCCATGCCAACATGACCTCATCATCCTAACTCTAGTAATAGTCAGAGGATTGTGCCTTCAATAATATACCAAAACAGAGAACATCATCTCACCTCATAGCTGGTGAAGATGGTGTCCAAATTCCACGAGATCTCAGGGGCAGGAGACCCTGTTGCACTGCACACTGCTGTGACATCACTTCCCTCCGTCTTTGTGACGATAGAGGGACTGACCTCCACTGCGGGAGTCTCTGTGAGACAAACGTAAACAGAACTTTTAACAACGTTGTTTTACTGTACAAATCAAAATGTATTAGTCCCATGCCCGAATACAACAGGTGAAATGCTTACTTACAAGCCCCTAACCAATGCAGTTGTAAAAAATACAGATAAGAATAAGAAGTAAAAGTAACAAGTAATTAAAGAGCAGCAGTGAAATAACAATAGCAAGACTATACACAGGTGGGTACCGATACAGAGTCAATGTGTGGGGGCACCGGTTATTTGAGGTATTATGTACATATAGGTAGAGTTATTAAAGTGACTATGCATAGATGACAATAGAGAGTAGCAGTGGTGTAAAGAGGGGGTGGCACTGCAAATAGTCTGGGTAGCCATTTGATTAGATGTTCAGGAGCCTTATGGCCTGGGGGTAGAAGCTGTTTAGAAGCCTCTTGGACCTAGACTTGGCGCTCCGGTACCGCTTGCCATGCGGCAGCAGAGAGAACAGTCTATGACTAGGGTGGCTGGAGTCTTTGACAATTTTTTGGGCCATCCTCTGACACCGCCTGGTATAAAGATCCTGGATGGCAGGAAGTTTGGCCCCAGTGATGTACTGGGCCGTAAGTACTACCTTCTGCAGTGCCTTGTGGTCATAGGCCGAGCAGTTGCCATACCAGACAGTGATGCAACCAGTCAGGATGCTCTCGATGGTGCAGCTGTAGAACCTTTTGAGGATCTGAGGACCCATGCCAAATCTTTTCAGTCTCCTGAGGGGAAAGAGGTCTCATCATGCCCTCTTCACAACTGTCTTGGTGTGCTTGGACAATGTTAGTTTGTTGGCGATGTGGACACCAAGGAACTTGAAGCTCTCAACCTGCTCCAATGCAGCCCCGTCAATGAGAATGGGGGCATGCTCGGTCCTCTTTTTCCTGTAGTCCACAATCATCTCCTTTGTCCTGATCACGTTGAGGGAGAGGTTGTTGTCCTGGCATCACCCGGCCAGCTCTCTGACATCCTCCCTATAGGCTGTCTCGTCATTGTCGGTGATCAGGCCTACCACTGTTGTGTCATCGGCAAATTTAATGATGGTGTTGGAGTCGCGCATGCTCGCAGTACACATCCTAGTAATCCGTCTGGCACTGCGGCCTTGTGAATGTTGACCTGTTTAAAGGTCTTACTCACATCGGCTGCGCAGAACGTGATCACACAGTCTTCTGGAACAGCTGGTGCTCTCATGCATGTTTCAGTGTTATTTGCCTCAAGCATAGTCACTGGTGCTTCCTGCTTTAATTGTTGCATGTAAGCAGGAATCATGAGGATATAATTATGGTCAGATTTGCCAAATGGAGGGTGAGGGAGAGCTTTGTATGTGTCTCCATGGGTGGAGTATAGGTGGTGTTTTTCTCTCTCTCTCTCTCTCTCTCTCTCTCTCTCTCTCTCTCTCTCTCTCTCTCTCTCTCTCTCTCTCTCTCTCTCTCTCTCTCTCTCTCTCTCTCTCTCTCTCTCTCTCGTTGGCATTACCACAATCAGGGAGAATTAATCTGGAGATGGCCCTCCTCACTCCAAGGTCGTCTATGCATTTCAGCTGTTGACTTTCTGAACTGTCAATGTCCTCTTGCAGCCTCAGTTTGATCCACATGTTCTCACATACACACTCCAGAGGGTTACCAGACAGGAGAGGACTAGAGGAGAAAAAACTGAGCATTAACACACACACACACACAGTACGTTTAAATACTTCCTATCACATATTTTATCTATAACATAAGTCCCATAACATAGTAAATAGAGATAGGTACTTACAAAGATGTCATGTTTAAGTTTATGAATGTCCTCCAGGACAGTGTTGACAAGTTATTGTCTCTCAGATTCCTACAAGTCAAAGTAATACATCATAAAGGTTACAATGAAACAACTCATGTAGGTCAAACATAAATAATACAATCAATGTATATAACCAGTATGTCGTTACAACAAAACAGTATGTTGGAACGCTTGCTCTATTTGCTCTATCACCTTTCAAATGTTGCACCTTGTACAGTTTAACTATGCATGAAAAAAGTATGGTTTCGATAGTCCAGCCATTATCTTTGCATTGTGCGAACAGGACTCCTTCCTCTCTTACGCCTCTCCTACTGATTAGAATTATTCCCTTGATTGGCAGTAACATAGATTTAGTAATTAGAATACTAGAATGGACTTGAACCTTCTAATGATGGGATAAAGGTCAGCCATTTTGGTCAGGGAGTTGGTCAACCGTGGTTTGCCAGTGATTTGATAAGATATTGTGTAAGGGGTTGTAAACCAAAAATATTTACCAATAGCTTCATTCTGAACAGAACCATTCTTTTTTTGTTCCATTCCACTGTTCCAGGGGGGTGGGGGGCTTGAAATACTGGCCATCTTGGTATGACATGCATTATCTGAGGGCCACAGTATTATACCTACGAAAGAGTGGCTTCTTTAGAGGAACATTGAATGTCTTTGAACCTCTGAGAGTTGGACCAGTGCTTGCTAGCTAGCTAGCGAACATGCTTGTGTGTGCAGAGCGGCACCAGAATTAAAGACCTTCTAAATTAAAAGCTTCTAAAGTCTTACCTTTTTGTAGTTAATCAATCCAATGTGAAATGTGAATACTATAGTATACGTAACGAGCACTGAAAAGGTTCATCCATTCTTCTCCAATTAAAAATCCCTCTCTAATTTCTTAATCACGCTTGTAACGCCATCAGTAGGCTACAGTAGCCTATACTTCAGAGGGAGAGGGGCACGTTGCCTACACACACACATATAGATAAAGATTTACAGCTGGCAGGCAGACACTGGAATAAGTTTATGTGTGACGGAATGAGGGCTTTGGCATAGGCGCCTTGTTGCATTATTTGTGGGACTGAAGAAGAAAAATGCCCAGAACATAAAATAAAGTTATTAACTGGTTCCCATGCTTTTCAAATGACGGTTCTGTTCCGGAACAGTATAGAGCACTTTCGTTCCCTTTTCTGATTCTGTTCCTTCCTTTATTTTCAGGTTTTTGCTTCTGTTCCCTGAACTGGTTCCAACCCCTGTGTAAAATAATGAATTTTAAGAATTGATCCACACTGTAGCTAGCTAGCCAGATCCTTTTAGAGGAATTAAAAAAGATACATATATTTAACCAGGCAAGTCAGTTAAAAACAATTTCTTATTTACAATGACGGCCTACCCCGGTCAAACCCGGAAAACGCTGGGCCAATTGTGCGCCGCCCCATGAGACTCACGGCCGGATGTGATACAGCCTGGATTCGAACCAAGGACTGTAGTGATGCCTCTTGCACTGAGATGCAGTGCCGTAGACCGCTGCACCACTCAGGTTCCCAATGATTCCATACATCTTTTTTATTTTATTTTAATTTGACCCCTTTTTCTCTCCCCAATTGTTTTTAGCAGCTACTATGTTGTCTCATTGCTACAACTCCCGTACGGGCTCGGGAGAGACGACGGTTGAAAGTCATGCGTCCTCCGATACACAACCCAACCAAGCAGCACTGCTTCTTAACACAGCGCCATCGCCCCACGGACCTCCCGGTCGCGGCCGGTTACGACAGAGCCTGGGCGCAAACCCAGAGTCTCTGGTGGCACAGCTGGCGCTGCAGTACAGCGCTCTTAACCACTGCGCCACCCGGGAGGCCAATTCCATACATTTTAATGAATTCACTGCCAATACGCCAACATTCCAATCAAACAATGCAGTAAATCCACAGTCATTCACAGGCTGAAATCTGTTGATGGTAGGATTTAGACAAGTTGTAAATGCAACAAGTACTGATATTGCATCATATAATAGCACTCAGTGTTCCAAGAAAACAAAAATGTAGACATTTATGGCCTGTTTACATATTTTTAGAGGCTATCTATATAGAAAATTGGTATATAACCCATATAAACTGCATTTATAATTACATTACACTTTTAGGTTGACAATAATTCTATTAAACCATTTCTTATATATCATGTCTTACTTTTATTTTCCTTTCCTGCATAAGTAAAATCAGGATTATGCCTCTACTGCCATTCATTCCAAATAGACTGGTTTGGATTTCTTCCTGACCAATATGGCTGCCATTTTCACCCTATTCTGGAACTTTTTTGGTTTAATGACATAGCTCCTCTAGGAATTTAATAGGATCTCTATTGGCAGTGATCACACAGCTCAGTTAAACACAATGTTCCTCACTGTTTGCTGAGCGTGTCGTCCTGTTACCCAGTCATGAGCCTTACCATGCCCTGGTCCCAACTCCTTTGACTATACATCATCATGCCAATCCATGCAGATTTAAACCATAATTACCACACTACTAGAAGTCATGACTTCAATCTGAGGTAAATAGTAAAAATCTACATCCCTATAATATGAACTTGGCTTAATTGTTTTTGATTGGCTTGTGGCCCCTAGATTTTCTCTTTGAGAGTACATTAACTAAATCTGTGAGGAGAAGGATGAGAAGAAAAACACCAAACAGAGGATCAATCAAAGACTACAGTACTTACAGATATTGAAGTCTTGTATTGTTGAAAAAGGCTTCTGATGAGATAGAAGTCAGTCCCGTATTTGTCACAGTTCTGGTTCAGAGAGGGAGATTTAGAAAGAGAGAACTTTTTAAAAGTCAGTTACACATTAACAAAGTTCAGCATAACCTACTCTACATTTGTGGCGAAAAGGTTTGAGAATGACACAAATATTAATTTTCAAAGTCTACTGCCTCCGTTTGTATGATGGCAATTTGCATATCCTCCAGAATGTTATGAAGAATGATCAGATGAATTGCAATTATTTGCCAGGTCCCCTTTTGCCATGAAAATGAACTTAATCCCGTTAACACAGGTGTGAGTGTTGACGAGGACAAGGCTGGAGATCACCCTGTCATGCTGATTGAATTCGAATAACAGACTGGAAGCTTCAAAAACAGGGTGGTGCTTGGAATCATTGTTCTTCCTCTGTCAGTCATGGTTACCTGCAAGGAAACATGTGCCGTCATCATTGCTTTGCACAAAAAGGGCTTCATTGGCAAAGATATTGCTGCCAGTAAGATTGCACCTAAATCAACCATTTATTGGATCATCAAGAACTTCAAGGAGAGCGGTTAAATTGTTGTGAAGAAGGCTTCAGGGCACCCAAGAAAGTCCAGCAAGTGCCAGGACCGTCTCCTAAAGTTGATTCAGCTGTGGGATCGTGGCACCACCAGTACAGAGCAGTGCATCTGCACGCACAGTGAGGCGAAGACTTTTGGAGGATGGCCTGGTGTCAAGAAGGGCAGCAAAGCAGCCACTTCTCTCCAGGAAAAACATCAGGGACAGACTGATATTCTGCAAAAGGTATAGGGATTGGACTGCTGAGGACTGGGGCAAAGTCATTTCCTCTGATGAATCTCCTTTTCGATTGTTTGGGGCATCAGGAAAAAAGCTTGTCCGGAGAAGACAAGGTGGGCGCTACCGTCAGTAGTCCTGTGTCATGCCAACAGCAAAGCATCCTGAGACCATTCATGTGTGGGGTTGCTTCTCAGCCAAGGGAGTGGGTTCACTCACTATTTTGCCTAAGAACACAGCCATGAATAAAGAATGGTAGCAATACATCCCCCGAGAGCAACTTCTCCCAACCATGGTGACGAACAATGCCTTTTCCAGCATGATGGAGCACCTTGCCATCAGGCAAAAGTGATAACTAAGTTGCTCAGGGAACAAAACATCGATATTTTGGGTTCATGGCCAGGAAACTTCCCAGACCTTAATCCCATTGAGAACTTGTGGTCAATCCTCAAGACGCAGGTGGACAAACAAAAACCCACAGATTCTGACAAACTCCAAGCATTGATTATGCAAGAATGGGCTGCCATCAGTCAGGATGTGGCCTAGGAGTTAATTGACAGCATGCCAGGGCGGATTGCAGAGGTCTTGAAAAAGAAGGGTCAACACTGAAAATACTTACTCTTTGCATCAACTTCATGTAATTGTCAATAAAAGCCATTGACACTTATGAAATGCTTGTAATTATACTTCAGTATTCCATAGTAACATCTGACAAAAATATCTAAAGACACTGAAGCAGCAAACTTTGTGGAAATTAATATTTGTGTCAATCTCAAAACCTTTGGCCATGACATATTCCATAACATGCTACAATAGTCATGCTACAACATTAACATTTGAGTAGTACTAATACTTACAGATTTCTGAGATTCGAGTAGTACTTCAAGCTGTTATCATTAATGTCAAATAGTCGATTTTGATTTGCAATGTATCTGTAAAATTGAAATACAACATTTACAAATTATTATTATTATAAATAAAGTACATTCACATGTTCTTGTCCCTAAATTAGTATTTTAAATAGCACTCCCTTTCAAAATTCTTCATAAAGAAACTCCAGCACACTGACATTCTTGTATGGTCCACAATGTATGGTAAGACCTTCACCAAGGTTTAAAAAGTACTTCTCAAGCCATTTTTAGACATTTAGTGTCTGATGATATACAGGGACAATAGATGGATAGTATTTTCAAACATATGGAAATATCTGAGTATTTGGCCATCATGCCCACATTGGGCAGTTTTACAGGATTCTGAACTGGTTTGATAGTGGTAGAAACTGGTGTCTCTTCAGACACTCCTCCAAATACTTTATCTACTGACTAGAACAGCTAAGATGATAGATACATCTTTATGCTAGAGTACACAACTCCTGGATGGGTGATGGTGGTTTAGAATTAACTAGATGTTACATTTTCAATCTTTAATGAGAATGCCTTGTATGCCAAGGTGACATGCCAGTAGACCGTCATCAATGAAGGTTTTCCTTTGATTAAAGTAAGAAAGGTGGACAGGGTCTCGGACAAGACATTTAAATAAAACACCACCCTGTCTAGATGTTTGGCACCTGCACGCTGGTGTCGATAGTTTGCTCACTATCTGGATTTGTTTAGGAGCCATGTACGTGACAGGCACACTAATCTACAGTACTCTACACTAGGCTACATCTTACTCTGAGAATGATATGAGCCTGAATATACATGTATTGTTTAGACATACTGTACTGAAATATGTCAAATCTACAGGCCTACATGTGCTGCAATAACAAGCCTGATATAATTCACTATCACCAACAACTTTCAGTGGTAAGGACTATAGACTATCTTCTCCACACAGACCTCACCCCATGCACCTCTGGCAATTCAAAAAATTGTGGCCTAATAAATGGCAAGGAAACTGTCTTATACACATACCACTGTGACCTTGAGCTACATACACTGCCATCAGAAAGTATTCAGACCCCTTGACATTTTTTCTTGTCAATCTACACACAATACCCCATAATGAAAACGCAAAAACAGGTTTTTATAAATGTAATAAAAATAAAAAATGTACATTTTTAAAAATGAAATATCAAAATTACTTAAGTATTCAGACCATTTACTCAGTACTTTGTTGAAGCATCGTTGGCAGTGATTACAGCCTTGAGTCTTCTTGGGTATGACACTACAAGCTTGGCACACCTGTATTAGTGGAGTTTCTCCCATTCTTATCTGCAGATCCTATCAAGCTCTGTCAGGTTGGATGGGGAGCCTCGCTACACAGCTATTTTCAGGTCTCTCCAGAGATGTTCGATCAGGTTCAATGCCGGGCTATGGCAGGGCCACTCAAGGACATTCAGAGAATTGTCCCGAAGCCCGTCGTGGGTTGTCTTGGCTGTGTGCATTGGGTCGTTGTCCTGTTGGAAGGTGAATCTTTGCCCCAGTCTGAGGTCCTGAGCACTCTGGAGCAGGTTTACATCAAGGGTCTCTCTGTACTTTGCTCCATTCATCTTTGCTTCGATCCTGACTAATCTCCCAGTTCCTGCCGCTGAAAAACATCCCACAGCATGATGCTGCCACCACCATGCATCACGTAGGAATGGTACCAGCTTTCCTCCAGATGTGATGCTTGGCATTCAGGCCAAAGAGTTCAATCTTGGTTTCATTAGAGCTGAGAATCTTGTTTCTCATGGCCTGAAAGTCTTTAGGTGCCTTTTGGCAAATTCCAAGTGGGCTGTCATGTGCCTTTTACTGATGAGTGGCTTCTGTCTGGCCACTCTACGATAAAGGCCTGATTGGTGGAGTGCTGCAGAGATGGTTGACCTTCTGGAAGGTTCTCCCATCTCCACAGAGGAACTCTGTAGCTCTGTCAGGGTGACCATTGGGTTCTTGGTCACCTCCCTGACCAAGGCCCTTCTCCCCCGATTGCTTAGTTTGGCCAGACAGCCAGCTCTAGGAAGAGTCTTGGTGGTTCCAAATTTCTTTCATTTGAGAATGATGAGGCCACTGTTCTTGGGGGCCTTCAATACTGCAGACATTGTTTGGTACCCTTCCCCAGATCTGTGCCTTGACACAATCCTGTCTCAGCACTCTGCGGATAATTCCTTCGACCTCATGGCTTGGTTTTTGCTCTGACATGCACTGCCAAATGTGGGACCTTATATAGACGGGTGTGTGCCTTTCCAAATCATGCCCAATCAATTGCATTTACTACAGGTGGGCTCCAATCAAGTTGTAGAAACATCTAAATAATTATCAATGGAAACAGGATGCACCTGAGCTCAATTTCAAGTCTCATAGAAATGTCTTTCTGTTTTAATTTGTAATAAATGTGTAAACATTTCTAAAAACCTGTCTTTGCTTTGTCATTATGGGGTATTGTGTGTAGATTGCTGAGGAAAAACATATATTTAATTAATTTTCAAATATGGCTGTAACGTAACAAAATGTGAAAAAAGTCAAGGGGTCTGAATACTTTCTGAAGGCACTGTACCTGTTTGATATTGGCAAGAACCACTCCATAGTCCATTGCTACGTTGGGTATTTTGTTGGGGCGACACAGATTCGAGTCCATAATATTATCTGACATTTTTCCGTCGTGTTTTTTTTTCGTTCTTCCCACAGTCCCAGTATTTTGGGGCCACGGCAGACATCGTGCCGTAATCCTCCATAATATAATTTCCACTATCACTGCATGGGCCTGGTTTCTAGAGGAAAATACCCGAATTCAAATATTCCAAACAGCGCGCATCCACACCACCAGACACGCAAGCTCACACACACAGTCACAAGCACAAAACTCTCCTTTGCATGATAATTATCCCACACTATTGTCTTTGCTTGTTGTTGCTTGTTGTTTCCATACAAAACTGAGAAACATGAGAGTTTAACAGCCTGCATGGCATAGTAGACATACCTTTTATTATGTATTTGTTTTAGCAATCTGACATTGGTGTGCTTAAAAACGTTAACCTTTATACTATTGTGCAGTTCATTGTAGGCTTTACCATGTCTACAATGGTGTAGCCATTCATTTTACTTACATATCGGTGATGTTGATGTCCATTTCCATGTCATCTAACGTAAGGATAGGGAAATCCTCGATCCCTGGGTCAGGATCGATACAAACAAGCCTTGAGATGCTGCAAGTGCAGGATGCAGGGCAAGCAGAGCTAAACCTCCACAACCCCATCAACACGATAAAGATTCCAGAGCGAGCCATTCCATATCCCCCTACGTTGTAGCCCATCGCAGGTCCAACGATATCACACAGTACCGTAGGCTATTGATCAAATCTGGATATTATGAATCCCCCGCCTCCCACCCCCACCCCCACCCTATAGCCAAATGAATCAGTTTGGCACCACGAATGAGACTACAGTTGATCACGAATGCGCAATCCCTGTCTCCGCAGAATTGGTATCACACTACTGCATATCGATGCCGTGAAGCAAGGTGTCAAGTGCTCGGTCCTGGTGCTGCCTCTCTCGTCTCTTTCTTAGGGGCAGAGCGACTGTCTCTGCATGGTCAAGCGTTGTGCTCCAGATGTTTTGAGGAGCAAACCGTTGTCGTGGTGATTCTTCTTCATACGTAGTACTGATGGAGATCGAAATAAGAGAGACAGCACCGTGGAGTCAGAATGCGTGGCGATGTAGCGACACAGCCTGTTCTCATGGATTAGACGTAACATAGTGAATGTAAATCCGGGACAATCGAATAAATATGATGTTATGTTTGGTGTGTTTAAATAAGACATTTACTTCAAACGAAAGGACGGTAGTTGATTGGGGTGGCTGGGTGGTCATATAATGCAAACGTCTAGCAACCCAAATGTTACGCCTTCGAATTTCATCATGAACAACTTTAGATGTTTTACTAATTAGAAATGTTGCACCTACTTACTACTTGTTTGCTACTTTGCAACTACTTAGCATGTTAGTTAATCCTTCCCATAACCTTAACCCTTTAACCTTTCTCCTAACCCGAACCTTAGCCTAACCCTAACCCCTAGCCTAGCTAACATTGGCCACAACAAATTGAAATTCACAACAGAACATATGTATTGCAAATTCGTAACATATCAGACAAATTTCAAATCGTAACATACCATACGAATTTTAAATCTTAACATATACGAAATGGATGGTGGACATCCACAAATTAATAAACCTCGGATTTACGTACAGAATAATACAAAGTGCTCTGAGACCAGGTTGCGCGACAGAGTGCTTGTGCATGGAGGCAGGGTACCTGCATTCGTCTATCGATTATGGCTGTGTACGAGCGCATCTCTGCCAGCCAACACTGGAATTGCTTTTAAAGGGAGATGGTTAAGACGCTCGAGACAGTGATATGTATGGCTGACAGTTTATCAACATTTATCAGTTTTTGGACTATTTAATTCAACAGCTTTCAATTTGCATGCTTATCATGTACACATATTCGGAAAAATAGGTGGGAATAGGCTACTCACTATAGCCCTACATCACCATCATATTTAAGTTATAATAAGGGGTTGAATATTTGAATAAAATGTAATTACATTACCTATATTTGATGTGCCAATTTTATTCTGAATACCCACAAACTCGTTCCATAGGCCTAGACAGTGCATCTTCCACAACAATACCACAGCTCCATGGATGGCCATTATCAGTGTGACGTGCCGTTTGACGCACAAGTAGGGCTGCATCTTTGAAAAATAATTACTAAACAAAATATGACTGTGTGTGCTTTAAATTTTTTATTTTTTATTTTTTTATTTAACCTTTATTTAACCAGGTAGGGTAGTTGAGAACAAGTTCTCATTTACAACTGCGACCTGGCCAAGATAAAGCATAGCAGTGTGAGCAGACAGCAACACAGAGTTACACATGGAGTAAACAATAAACAAGTCAATAACACAGTAGAAAAAAAGAAAAAAAAGGAAAAAAGAGTCTATATACATTGTGTGCAAAAGGCATGAGGAGGTAGGCGAATAATTACAATTTAGCAGATTAACACTGTAGTGATAAATGATCAGATGGTCATGTACAGGTAGAGATACTGGTGTGCAAAAGAGCAGAAAAGTAAATAAATAAAAACAGTATGGGGATGAGGTAGGTAAATTGGGTGGGCTATTTACCGATAGACTATGTACAGCTGCAGCGATCGTTTAGCTTCTCAGATAGCAGATGTTTAAAGTTGGTGAGGGAGATAAAAGTGTCCAACTTCAATGATTTTTGCAATTAGTTCCAGTCACAGGCAGTAGAGAACTGGATGGAAAGGCGGCCAAATGAGGTGTTGGCTTTAGGGATGATCAGTGAGATACACCTGCTGGAGGGCGTGCTACGGGTGGGTGTTGCCATCGTGACCAGTGAACTGAGATAAGGCGGAGCTTTACCTAGCATGGACTTGTAGATGACCTGGAGCCAATGGGTCTGGCGATGAATATGTAGCGAGGGCCAGCCAACTAGAGCATACAGGTCGCAGTGGTGGGTGGTATAAGGTGCTTTAGTATCAAAGCGGATGGCACTGTGATAAACTGCATCCAGTTTGCTGAGTAGAGTATTGGAAGCCATTTTGTAGATGACATCGCCAAAGTCGATTTTACTAGGGTAAGTTTGGCGACGTGAGTGAAGGAGGCTTTGTTGCGAAATAGAATGCCGATTCTAGATTTGATTTTGGATTGGAGATGTTTGATAGGAGAGTTTACAGTCTAGCCAGACACCTAGGTACTTATAGATGTCCACATATTCTAGGTCGGAACCATCCAGGGTGGTGATGCTAGTCGGGTGTGCAGGTGCAGGCAGCGAACGGTTGAAAAGCATGCATTTGGTTTTACTAGCGTTTAAGAGCAGTTGGAGGCCACGGAAGGAGTGTTGTATGGCATTCAAGCTCGTTTGGAGGTTAGATAACACAGTGTCCAAGGAAGGGCCAGCAGTTTACAGAATGGTGTCGTCTGCGTAGAGGTGGATCAGGGAATCGCACGCAGCAAGAGCGACATCATTGATATATACAGAGAAAAGAGTCAGCCCGAGTCTTCCATCCCAGTCGAGGAAGAAAGACAGTGGAGAAATAGCTACTATCGAAATATTCCTTGTAATTAGTCAAAGCACAAATAGCCTAACCTAGCATATGGTTTTAAAATTAAATGTTTGTGGACACATGTTATTTGGGGGTCATGAGATGAAATATGCTTGCTATCTATGCATTTAAAAAAAGAGTGATTCTGAAGTTAGCATATTGAAGCATATTGAAGCATATTGAATAGCCAGTGAAATACAACAGAGTCGAATCAAATCAAATGTATTTATATAGCCCTTCGTACATCAGCTGATATCTCAAAGTGCTGTACAGAAACCCAGCCTAAAACCCCAAACAGCAAGCATTGCAGGTGTAGAAGCACGGTGGCTAGGAAAAACTCCCTAGAAAGGCCAAAACCTAGGAAGAAACCGAGAGAGGAACCAGGCTATGTGGGGTGGCCAGTCCTCTTCTGGCTGTGCCGGGTGGAGATTATAACAGAACATGGCCAAGATGTTCAAATGTTCATAAATGACCAGCATGTTCGAATAATAACAAGGCAGAACAGTTGAAACTGGAGCAGCAGCATGGCCAGGTGGACTGGGGACAGCAAGGAGTCATCATGTCAGGTAGTCCTGGGGCACGGTCCTAGGGCTCAGGTCCTCCGAGAGAGAGAAAGAAAGAAAGAGAGAATTAGAGAGAGCATATGTGGGGTGGCCCGTCCTCTTCTGGCTGTGCCGGGTGGAGATTATAACAGAACATGGCCAAGATGTTCAAATGTTCATAAATGACCAGCATGGTCAAATAATAGTAAGGCAGAACAGTTGAAACTGGAGCAGCAGCATGGCCAGGTGGACTGGGGACAGCAAGGAGTCATCATGTCAGGTAGTCCTGGGGCAATGATCCTAGGGCTCAGGTCAGTTGAAACTGGAGCAGCAGCATGGCCAGGTGGACTGGGGACAGCAAGGAGTCATCATGTCAGGTAGTCCTGGGTCATGGTCCTAGGGCTCAGGTCCTCCGAGAGAGAGAAAGAAAGAAGGAGAGAATTAGAGAACGCACACTTAGATTCACACAGGACACCGAAGTGTCACAGAGTGATATAGATTTAAAAAAATATGTAATATGCTCAGTTCAACTTTTTAAATCTGGGAACTTTTCCACTTGCGCAAAAGTAAATCAACTACCCATGGTGGTGTCACTTGACACAGTTCTTCTCATTCTGGGTGGTCAACAACACACACAGCTGCTGTGATGTTGTGTGACCATTGTATCTCTGTGGGATAATGGTTATCATTTTGACAAGGTCTTTTAGTGATCACAGAAATAGCACAATGTGCAAGTGAAGGACATTTCAGACATCAATGGTTAATGAACAGAGACCAACAATAAAGTCAGCTGGATAAAACATTGCAACCATGTGCATACGTTTTCTGACCCTGTACCTTAGTTTAATCACATGGCACTTATGAAGAATAGAAATAGAAACACGTATCCAGTTGTGATTTACCCAATGTATAAGATAGAACAGAGTAGTGTGGGATTGGTACTATAGAGTGATTCTATGAGGTCATGTTTTATTTACATTTGTTCATTAGGATCAGATTAGTTTGAATGGTTTACTCACTGAACAATCAGTAGAGGACCCAGAGTCATGTATTTACATCTAAATATATGGCTCTGGGGGGGACGTGATGGAATGAGTGAATGTGAGGTGCTTTAGTGCTTAAGCTCTTGACCAGACACTGTTGGACATGATCTGAGGTATTCTGTGCCTAAACTCATCACTCTGATCCACACACACACATACACAACCTGAATGGATAGTGTCGCTATGGATACTTAGGGCTTTCCAAATAGCATGGACAATGTCAAGTGTCGCTATGGATGCAGATGAAAATGTGAAAGCAGGCTTTTCTATGAGAAACGTCAAGTACGGAATGATATCTGTCTCCATGGTAACCGGCTCAGACTTTGAGAGAAAGATGAGAGCTCTTTATTTTGCTTATAGTTGACACGTGCCTATCTTAATAGGCCTGGCAAATCAGGGATAAATGGCATTTTGCATAACCAAGATGAAGGTAATCATCCAAGAGCTTTCCAATTCACTCAACTGGAAGAGAAATTTGTTGTTATTACAGAAATTGACTAATGAGGGTTCAAATAGTTGGAGAAGTCACATTTCCTCAATTGTACCAAGATGGGGAAGTCAAGTGCAGAAGGATACAAACTATATTGTACTGTATTGAATCTCTTTGGAACCAAAAATACAAGCTTTTTCTGCCAAGTTCCAACCACCTCTCAAACTCTGTCAGGTCTCTCCAGAGACGTTAGATTTACGTTGGATTGGGTTCAAGTCTGGGCTCTGGCTGGGCCACTAAAGGACATTCAGAGAATTGTCCAGAACCCACTCCTACGTTGTCTTGGCTGTGTGCTTAGGGTTATTGTCCTGTTGGAAGATGAACCTTTGTCCAAGTCTGAGGTCCTGAGGGCTCTGAATCAGTTTTTCATCAAGGATATCTCTGTACTTTTCTCCGTTCATCTTTCCCTCAATCCCCACTAGTCTCCCAGTACCTGCCGCTGAAAAACATGCCCAGAGCATGATGGTTCAATGTTGTGACATCCTGACCATAGTTTGCTTTGTATGTTTCCATGTTTTGGTTGGTCAGGGTGTGATGGGCATAGAGTGGGCATAGAGTGGGCATTCTATGTTGTGTGTTTAGTCTGTTTCTGTGTATGGTTCTCAATCAGAGGCAGGTGTCAGTCATTGTCTCTGATTGGGAACCATATTTAGGTAGCCTGTTTGGTGTTGGGTTTTGTGGGTGATTGTTCCTGTCTTTGTAAGGGTTTTCCTGTGGTGAAGTAGAGGAGGACCAAAACGCAGCATATTGATTCATGTTTAATAAAAACAGATAAACATGAACACTACAAAACAATAAACGTGGAAGACCAAAAACAGCCCTATCTGGTGCAAAACACAGAGACAGGAACAATCACCCACAAACACACAGTGAAACCCAGGCTACCGAAGTATGATTCTCAATCAGAGACAACTAATGACACCTGCCTCTGATTGAGAACCATAACCGAAACATAGAAATACCCAAAACCTAGAAAAACAAACACAGACTGCCCACCCAACTCACGCCCTGACCATACTAAATAAATACAAAACAAAGGAAATAAAGGTCAGAACGTGACAGTCTTTGTGTTTGTTGCACCAGATAGGGATGTTTTCGGTTTTCCACGTTTTCTTATTTTGTATTATACATTGTTCAAGTTATCATCTTTATTAAAGATGTTTATAAATAACCACGCTTCGTTTTGGTCCGCCTCTCCTTCCCAGGAAGAATCCCGTAACAGAATCACCCACCAAAACAGGACCAAGCGGCGTGGTGACAGGCAGCGGCAGCAGGAGCAGCGCAAGGAGGACTGGACATGGGAGGATGAGTTGGACGGTAAAGGACCCTGGGCACAGCCAGTAGAATATCGCCGCCCCAAAGAAGAGCTGGAGGCGGCGAAGGCGGAGAGGCGCTGGTATGAGGAGGCAGCACGGCGGCATGGATGGAAGCCCGAGAGTCAGCCCCAAAAATGTATTGGGGGGGCACACGGGAAGTGTGGCGAAGCCAGGTAGGAGACCTGCGCCAACTTCCTGTGCTTACCGGGGGGCTAGAGAGACCAGGCAGGCACTGTGTTATGCTGTGAAGCGCATGTGTCCCCAGTGCGGGTGCATAGCCCGATGCGGTACATACCAGCTCCGCGTATCGGCCGGGCTAGAGTAGGCATCGAGCCAAGTGCCATGAAGCCGGCTCTACGCATCTGGTCTCCAGTGCGTCTCCTTGGGCCGGCTTACATGGCACCAGCCTTGTGCATGGTGTCCCCGGTTCGCCTGCATAGCCCAGTGCGGGCTATTCCACCTCGCCACACTGGCAGGGCGACCGGGAGCATTCTCTCCAGCGCTGCCGGAGTCTCCAGTCTGCCCAGCGCCGCCTGAGCTACCCGTCTGCCCAGCGCCATCAGAGCTGCCAGTCTGCATGGAGCCGCCAGTGCCGCCAGTCTGCAAGGAACCGCCAGTGCCGCCAGTCTGCAAGGAGCCGCCAGTGCCGCCAGTCTGCAAGGAGCCGCCAGTGCCGCCTGTCTGCAAGGGGCCGCCAGTGCCGCCAGTCTGCAAGAAGCCGTCAGTGCTGCCAGTCTGCCAGGATCCGCCAGAGCCACCAGTCAGCCAGGATCTGCCAGAGCCGCCAGTCAGCCAGGATCTGCCAGAGCCGCCATTCAGCCAGGATCTGCCAGAGCCGCCATTCAGCCAGGATCTGCCAGAGTCGTCAGCCAGTATGGAGCTACCCCTCTATCCCGAGCTGCCCCTCTGTCCCGAGCTGCCCCTCTGTCTCGAACTGCCCCTCTGTCCTGAGCTGCCCCCCAGTCCAGTGGGTTCATTTAGAAGGGTCGTCGTGGTTAGGAGGCCACGGAAGCGGACAATGGGGCGGACTAAGACTGGTGAAGTGGGGGCCATGTCCAGCACCAGAGCCGCCACCGCGGACAGATGCCCACCCAGACCCATAGTTTGCTTTGTATGTTTCTACGATTTGGTTGGTCAGGGTGTGATCTGAGTGGGCATTCTATGTTGTGTGTCTAGTTTGTCTGTTTCTGTGTTTGGCCTGATATGGTTCTCAATCAGAGGCAGGTGTTAGTCATTGTCTCTGATTGGGAACCATATTTAGGAAGCCTGTTTGGTGTTGGGTTTTGTGGGTGATTGTTCCTGTCTTTGTGTTTGTTACACCAGATAGGGGTGTTTCGGTTTTCCACGTTTTCTTATTTTGTATTATACATTGTTCAAGTTATCATCTTTATTAAAGATGTTTATAAGTAACCACGCTTCCTTCCCAGGAAGAATCCCGTAACAAATGTAGGGATGGTGCCAAGTTTCTTCCAAACGTGACGCTTGGCATTCAGGCCAAAGAGTTCAATCTTGGTTTCATCAGACCAGAAAATATTGTTTCTCATGGGCTAAGCATCCATTAAGTGCCTTTTGGCAAACTCCAAGTGGTCTGTCATGTTTATTTTACTGATGAGTGGCTTCCGTCTGGCCACTACCATAAAGGCTTGATTGATGGAGTGCTGCAGAGATGGTTATATTTCTGGAAGGTTCTCCCATCTCCACAGGGGAACTCTGTAGCTCTGTCAGAGTGAACATCAGGTTTTTGGTCACCTCCCTGACCAAGGCCCTTCTCGATTTCTCAGTTTGGCCTGGCGAGAAGCTCTAGGAAGTGTCTTGGTGGTTGCAAACTTCTCCCATTTAAGTATGATGGAGGTCACTGTGTTCTTTGGGACCCTCAATGCTGCAGAACTTTCTAGGTACCCTTCCCCAGATCTGTGCCTCAACATAATCCTGTCTCTGAGCTCTACGGACAATTCCTTCGACCTCATGACCTGGTTTTTGCTCTGATATGCACTGTCAACTGTGGAACCTTATACAGACAGGTATGTGCCTTTCCAAATAATGTCCAATCAATTGAATTTACCACAGGTGGACACCAATCAAGTTGCAGAAACATCTAAAGGATGATCAATGGAAACAGGATGCACCTGAGCTCAATTTCAAGTTTCCTAGCAAAGGGTCTGAATACTTATGTAAATAAGGTATTTCTGTTTTTAATTTTTAATACATTTTCCCAAATGTTTTTTTTATTTAATCCATTTTAGAATAAGGCTGTAACGTAGCAAATGTGGAAAAAGTAAAGTGGTCTGAATACTTTCTGAATGCTCTGTAAGAGAACGGAGTTCATCAGCTACTTCTTATCAAGTCATTTCTAAGATTGGTGCCCCACCGCCTTTCAATTCTGCAGGGGCTCCAACTGTCTCCACAAGGAGGACCAGAGGGCATTCCTATTCGGATTAATGAAAAGACTCATGGTTGAGCAGTGTATCCAATAGTAATTGTTACATTGTAATAAAACCAATGTATATCGATGCATGACTGAACAATTAGCTTGGGCTACATTTTGAAAACAGATGGCTACTTAGTTTATTCTGAATCATTGCAATGATGATCACCTACTATAACGTAGGAAACTTGGTAACCTGTAAACCTTTTCATCCGTTCACGTTGTAACATATCTTACCCGTGTCGACTTTACACATTTCATGTTTTGTCAATAGTTCAGCCACGCACTCCATGCACAGATGTATAGCAAAATATACTGAACAAAAATATGAACGCAAAATTCAACAATTTCAAAGATTTTACTGAGTTACAGTTCATATAAGGAAATTAGTCAACTGAAATAAATCGATTAGGGCCTAATCTATGGATTTCACATGACTGGGAATCCAGATATGCATCTGTTGGTCACAAATACCTTAAAATAAATGGGCCTCAGGATCTCGTCATGGTATTTCTGTGCATTCAAATAGCCATCGATAACATGCAATTGTGTTGATTATCTTTAGCTTATGCCTGCCCATACCATAACCCCACTGCCATAATGGGGCATTCTGTTCACAACGTTAACATCATTAAATCACTCGCCCACAGGATGCCATACACGTGGTCTGCGGTTGTGAGACCGGTTGGGCATACTGTTAAATTCTCTAAAACAATGTTGGAGGCGGCTTATGGAAGAGAAATGAACACTCATTTCTCTGGCAACTGGTCTGGTGGACATTCCTGTAGTCAGCATGCCAATTGCAAGCTCCCTAAAAACTTGAGACATCTGTGGCATTGTGTTGTGTGACAAAACGGCACATTTTAGATTGGCCTTTTATTGTCCCCAGCAAAATGTGCACCTGTGTAATGATCATGATGTTTAATCAGTTTCTTAATATGCCACATCTGTCAGGTGGATGGATTATTTTGACTTAGTAGAAATGCTCACTAACAGGGATGTATACAAATTTGAGAGAAATATGTTTCTTGTGCGTATGGAACATTTCAAGGGATCTTTTTTTCAGCTCATGAAACATGGGACCAACACTTTACATGTTGTATTTTTATTTTTGTTCAGTGAACACAGTATTGATTTTATCATGTAAATCTTGGTGGGACAAAGAAATAAATGAGGGGTGCATGCCAGTGAAGTCACTACATAACACAACACTAAACGTTACATGAATTGCACTATAATGGTGAAAAATGGTGCCCACAAACTGTTAGGGCCTACATAAAGCTGTCTCAACAGCAGAGTCCCAACAACAGTCCCAACACCTTACCACTGCTACACCTGGCTATCAGCTGAGCCTTGTCTGGCAGCGAAACAGTTCATTCAGCCTCATTTACTGCCTTTTAAAAAACATAGCTGATATGGCAGACTTTCTTAAACAAATGTGGTTTCTACTGACAATTTAGATGAACAAACTATGGCATAAGGGGATGACAAGCAGATACGAGGCAATCCCTAATTTCGATTAAGACAATGAGCGAGTGACGACAGACATAGTCAATATAACTATTTTTCAGCACTTTTGAAATGTACAGTGACAGAATTGAGAACATGGGCCATTCTTACAGGGTTCTCCCTGTACAAGTCAGAACCGTAGGATAAATGAAAGGGGCATATAAACAGGCAATGAAAGTTCTAACAATATTCGATGATTACATTTCTCTAAAACAGGTCATAGGCTATATGTGCACCACCAAGTTAGAACAGTAGGCGAAATGAAGAGGTGAAAATAGACCAAATTATTAGCGTGAGGCACATTGAACGCTGTTTGGGTCTTTACTTGTCAAAAAGATACACGTCATATAACACTATTTGACACATTCAATAAGCTTTTAATTTGACACATCAAATAACACAATTATATTATAGAATGTTGTGTGTGCTGAATTTGCATGTGCAAGCCCAAGCGCCACCACTTCTATCAGTAGCACTGTCAAAGCTGTACAAAACAAGCACACGTCCACGAACGATGTGAGTACAATATCGCGTTGGTGAAAATAGACCAAATTATTAGGGTGAGGCACATGGACTACTAACAGCTTACTACACAACATACACTTAGTATTACTTTATTAGCTACAGTATACATATCTCCCTGGCATATTACATAATTTATACAGCAGCATACAATACATTTTTGGACTCGCCATGTGCAGGGGCCGCGGCCGTCCCTTGTGGGCAAATTTTGTCATCAAAGTCTGGAATTCTCTGGATTTATGTTGGGAACTCAGAAGAAAAATCACACAGCCACTCCATTGAGTAGCAGGCTGACATTCGTGGTTGCTTTGCAATGCTTGCAGTTTGTCACTGATTTCTTCCAAACCACTCATTGTTGAGTTTGCGATTTCCACCTTAATATATGCCATTTAGCTGACGCTTTTATCCAAAGCGACTTACAGTCATGTGTGCATACATTCTACGTATGGGTGGTCCCGGGAATCGAACCCACTACCCTGGCGTTACAAGCGCCATGCTCTACCAACTGAGCCACAGAAGGACCCCATTGTTGTGTAATCTTTGTCCAATGGCCGATGAGCACCGATACGTTTTATCTATAATTTCTCTTCATTATTTCTCTTCATATGATAAGGATTAAAAAGGATTTGCCAGTAGATTGTTGACTAGATTCATGATGATGACTGCTAGCTTGATTGAAAGTAAGATGTTGACATGATCAGTCCAATCTACTGTACATATAACGTGATTTTACGTCATTTTATCTGTGGCCAGTGACCTTGAACCTTATTGGAAAGGCACTTGTAATATAATTCTATGGCAGGATCCAAAGGGCAGAAATGTTGGATGTCTACCCTTACTAAGGACTTAAACTTGGCGGTGACGTACTGTCCCCATGAGTGACGGAACACTGAGCCAATCACGGCGCAATGCTCCTATTTTCTGCTGGTTTGCCCCACCACCACAGAAAGCACTGAGCTAGGCTGAAACACCTGCATTTTGGAGCTGCTTTACTCAAGAAAACAAAAAAGAGACCATGTGTGTATGCAGCTTTATTAACTGAATTATATATTATTCTTTTTTTTAACATTGTTTGCAAACTGATTTGTGACACTATTAATGCCAAAATAACATGTAAAACAGGCAAGCCCCCCTAATTACATTTTAAAAAATAAATAATTGTTTGGTTGTTTTTTTTGTTGCTAAAAATGTGGAGCCAACCTCGTCCTGCCACTGAGTGGTAGGTACTGATAGGCACGGTCTCTGGGGCTCGGGACGTGTAAGTCCCGCCCAGTTGCTATAACGACTCCCTCATAGCTGATTGGTAAATCAAAGGTTCGTGCCTGGCGTCAGCTAATTTGTCGACCACTTACATTTCTTTGAAGACGTGTTGACTTTGAGTGACAACTGACATACCCAATCTCGAACCTGCTCTCTCCAATCAGTGAAAGAAGAAAGTAGACTGACTCCCTATTTTGCTGTTTCACTGTATTCGGAAGGTTTTAGTTGGTGACAATTTCAGGACAAGAAATTGCAGTGGAGAACGCGGTTTGGCTGGAGGTTTGTTAAATATTTTATTGACATTTTTTAGGTTTGTGGTTAAAGTTAAATTATAAAGAGGTTGTTTGTTAGTTCATTTGCATTGTAATCGGTCAATGAGAATTGAATCACTTAGGCTCAGTTGGGGATAAGCATCGTGAACTCTATCGCTAATATTAGCTACGCAAACTAACGGTAGCTAGCTATGTAGCTAACGTTAGCAATCTAGCCTAGCTAATTTAGCTATCTAGCTAGCTAGATACCATATTTCTTTTGCTCTTTTGAGAACGTCAGCTAACATTAGTTAAGTATTAAAATTATTTGGACTTTAGTTAACTTATTCAGCCAATCGTTAAACGACAAAACGACACTAGGCCGTTTACAATACACTAACGTTACACTGTAATCTACAGCGTATGTATGTTAGCTACTTGTACAGATGAGTAGTAAGTCATCTAGTTAAGGTTAGCTGCTGGTGGCTAGGTTGTTAGCTAATGTGACATTAGCTAATGTGATAATAACTAACGTTACCTGGCTAACGTTTCGCGTTAGTTAATACAGGTTAAGACTGCTGGTTAACGTTAGTCAGACAACTAACGTTAAACCAATTTAGCTGACTAAAAAAAATAAGTAATCTAGCCGTTAGCTAACGTTAATCTATATGTGTTTGTGCAGAAGCAAGTAACGTTAACTAGTTAAGCCTTCAATGTAGCAACACCGGAAATAATCTAGCTACTCTATGTAGCAAACGTTAATTTGGCTAGATTACTTAGTGTTTCCATGTATAACATTAGCATGTTGTCTAGTTCCCTAGTTAACCGCTGCTAGTAGTAACATCTGCGTCAGTAGTCAACGAACGTTAGCTAAGTATCTAGCTAATGTCATCCAGTTCTTTGTTAATCTAACTCATTGGCTTGCAGGCATCCAGAAATAGGTTTTCATAATATTTGAGGCAGAGAATACTACACCCACATAACTACCTAGCTATCGGTTCACAATGACTCAAACTACCTCCTACAATTTGTTGTTGTTGTTGGGGGGGGTGTACTATTTTCATTTTAGCCCAGTTATCATGATTATGTCAAGTGGTAACCACTCATATCAAGGGCAGTGATTTGGGATATATTCCATTGTATTATAGTAGAGAACACTTTTGTGTATCCTGTGGCCAAGAATTAATAGGAATTAAAATTGTAAATAGGGGCAAGGCAGCAACAGGTTTGATTAGTGACAAGATTGGATTGGTGAGGCTTTTATCATGAGGTGAGTTTCCCTTGGTCTTGTCTGACGCAGCCTCAGTGTCCTCAAAAGGCATAGCCTAAATTTACATTGTTGCCTTCACACAGCAGATCCACAGTGAGGAAGGAGCCTGTTCTCATTTCACCGCTGGTGCAAGACAATGGAGACAGAAATCGAGCAGCAGGAAGAGACCACTTTCAGCAACACTGACACTAACGGTAAAGCTATTGTAGGCTATTTTGGCAGTGCCTCATCAAAGCTGTGTGTAAGCCATGCATTTGCCTTGATTAGACTAGAAATATAACACTGCTTTTCTCTAATAGATGTTATCAGTCAGAATAGACTACAGGGATTGACATTAAGGGATGCTTCGGTTTTCCTTGGGCAAGTGAACCAAACAATCAAACCTTTTTAAAGAATTCCAGTAGCCTAAAACTGATTGTTCTGGTTCCTCCCTGTTATTTATGTAAAATACAGACAATTAATGGCAAGTTAAGCCTGCTTTGATATGTTATTTCTTTCGAATAACAACCAAAATACTAATAATTCAATTACTGATTTTTCTGGTTCCTTCCCTATGTGTAGGTTAAAGGCCTGCAATATATTGCACTTCTGGGTGTAAATAGCTAATTACAATTTTTGGGCAAGTGAAGGGCAACCAAAAATTACTGCTGACCTGCCTGATGGGCAGGTACTTTTCAGACTTTAATGGAAATCCCTGGACTACTGGTATAGCTACATGCTGGCACCATGTGTGCATGTCAGATGGCCATGTGTTTCTCTTGTCCAGGTCACTGCTGTTTCGGGAGCAGTTCTGCCTAATTTTAATCCAGGAAGTGGACTGGTAAGGGCTGGGTGGATGCTGTCGCCTGGCTTTTGGCTGGAACCCGTATTGGGAAGAACATAGCATTAGGCTAACTTTCCAGGTTTTTCCCTCCAGGAAAACGCCCTGCCGAGGACATGGAGGAGGAGCAGGCCTTCAAGCGCTCTCGCAACACTGATGAGATGGTGGAGTTGCGGGTACTGCTGCAGAGCAAAGTAAGCCTTGCAACAGAAATGGGATTGTAGGCCTATTGCGTTTAAATCAGGAATTCCTTAGATTTTTTTGTTTGTTTACTGTGTAAAATCCACAATGGTATTTCTTACATCTCCGTCTTCCTGGATATGTAGGTGTTTTTTCTGGTGTTCTGAGTTTTGCTAATCACATCCCATCTTCCAAGTTTCATATCATTCAGCGGACTCTCAGACCCATTACTCTGTTCCTAAGGAAACACTTGTTTCTCCTCAGAATGCTGGAGCTGTTATCGGAAAGGGCGGCAAGAATATAAAAGCCTTACGCACAGACGTGAGTACAGTTGGCATTGTCAAATTCTTTCCTCCACTGGGGGATTTGCTTTAAAGCTATATTTATGTCCTTATAAACCTGACATTTTCATAGACATTATGGTATCCAATTACCCCATTCTAATGACAACCCTTA
The DNA here is from genome assembly GCF_023373465.1 of Oncorhynchus keta. Taxonomy (NCBI): domain Eukaryota; kingdom Metazoa; phylum Chordata; class Actinopteri; order Salmoniformes; family Salmonidae; genus Oncorhynchus; species Oncorhynchus keta. The sequence continues at coordinate 40,996,453 of NC_068432.1, forward strand.
TGCGTCCTATTAAAGAAATGTAACCCCTGTACTAAATAGTTTCCCTCTTATATATACACATGCACATCTATCTATATCTCATCTCTTTGACTTGATTGGGTCAATTCCACATTAACAGAATGATGCAGAGACTTAGATGTTTTACTTTAAAATGTATGTCAAACACAAACCAATGATTTGGAAAGTTAAACAAACCATAGAACTCTATGCACATGGACTACTTTCAACAATTTCCACTGAACATTTAACAGAAAACACATTTACTTGAACAGTGCAGCTGCAAATTTAACAGAAGGAGGGTTTGTGCCATCATTCTGTTACCAAATTTTGCATTTGCAAATTGATGGCAGTTATCTTTTTTTGTTGCATTAATTGTATTTTTTTGTTGGTTTACATTTTTAAATGAAAAATTGCAGTCTGCATCATTCTGTTACTGTGGAATTGGTCAAATGTTGCATGTCTGTGAACACTTGGAGGGATATTTGCGATGTTTTTGTACAGTAGTCAGATTCTCTTTCCCAAATGACACATCTATAGGTTGGCTCATGTGAACAGACATGGTTTGGCTTGATTGGATCAGATTTTGGGAAGAGTATGGGTGTATGCATTTTTCTTGTGTTTCCAATAAAAGGGAACTATCCTCTACTAGTCTCTGAACGTGATTTCTAATGCCCCTTACATCCCTGAAGCAATACCGGACTGTGGCGATGCCATAAAAACCCCTTTAAACAGGTGTCTCAAAGCCTGAGCGGACCTATAGTATATTACAGCCTCTGTAGTATCTATGCAGTCCATTTAGCTAAGTGTCTTTGCTAGAGCTGGCTTAGTCCAGCTGCCCTTTTTTCTTGTGCACTCACCATCTATTTTTTTTGTTTTGTTTTTTTGTTTTGGAAGCTATATAGTGAAGGAGTATAGCGTGTATTCAATTAAAATGTATTCCTTCTCCCCTCTTCCCTCTCCTTTACTTTGTTATTTTTGGCCACCTTCCTCCGTTGCCCATGTACTGGATCGACATGCCCCTCCTGCGTTGCCCACCTTGATGTTGGCCCAACCTTCGCCCCTGAACGCCCGCCCACCTGACACCCCGGTTGGCCCTGCCCCGCCCCGCCGCCCGCCCACAAACGTGCCCCTCCCTAAACGGGCACCTTACTTGACATCTTGTGATTGAATGCCCTTGCCCAATGCCAACCTCCACGGCCAATGCAGTACAATGCCAGTGTATCTGTCCCTGACAGCAGTGGCCCAGAGCGGTATGTCCCACCAGTTATTGCCTCACTGCCTGATTAGAACAGAGAAAAACACATGTCTTTGATAGCCTGCCTTCTGTTTCATTTGAACATTTTCTACATATAGAACCCCCCCTCCCTCTCCCTTTATCAAGAGACGTGTATTGTTCCATTTGAATTGTTCTGTCTTCCCCCCTACCCTTCTTCCCCCACATTCAAGTATTTCCATTTAATTTGGACCTTTTTTTCACTAGAAATGAAATCAATGAACCCACTTTCAGTAGATCATATTAAATGGGAGGAGCCCAGCTGTTGGCTGCTGTTACCTTTCTGTGGTATTTTTAATTGTGATTTGTGGAAAGCCAATGATCATTCCCACTCTGTCCTTGTGGCCCACCTTGCTACTCCCTGCCCTGCCCCTCCCCCAACCCACTGTTCTCAACATCACTGTTCATGATCTGAGTGCTCAAGCTCCGCCCACTCTGTAACTCATCACTGTTCTCTTTTTTCCCCCCTTGTGCTACATCTCTCCGTTGGGTTTCTCTATCCTCCGTTAGGTTTCTCCCCTCTTGTTTTTCTCTCAGTCCCCCCCATCAGTCCAGACTGCCTGCCAAACCTTTCATTCCACCCTCTATCCTGTCCACCACCTACCTTGTGGTTACCACTCACATCCCCCTGCTTTCTTTATTTTGTTTCTCTTCTACCTTCCGACTCCCTGTCACTGAGAATGTGTGCCGGTGGCACGATTGTGATGGCAGGTTTTTTTTATTAACTTTTTTCTTTCTTCCCCCTCAAGTGCTGGTGGTGATGGTTAAAAGGACCCCCCCCTCCCTCCCTCCAGACAGAGCCCCTCCCTCCAGACAGAGCCCCCCAGACAGTGGTCAGCCTTGTGCTTCATGTCGTAATCCTAAAGCCTCGCTCTCTTGTTGGATGTGAGATAAATGAGCGCACATTAAGTTGCTCACATTTCAGTCCAGTGTTGGGAAAGTCTTCGTTTTCTTTTTGTTTTTAAACGTTACATTTTTTATTTATTTTTTGTGCTTCATAGGAGTGTTAGTCTGGAAGTAAGTTTTTCTTTATTTTTTGCTTTTTGTCCTCCCTCTGTTTTGCCCTGTTGCCTTTGGCCACATGCTATTCCTTACCAGGATCCTGAGTGTGAGTGCAGATATTGAGACTATCGGAGAGATTCTGCTGAAGATTATCCCTACTCTGGAAGAGGTGAGTGCCCCGCGGCCACCAGAGATATACACGTATAGGTTTATCTTTTTCCTAATCTTCAAAGTCAAGAGCTAAAAAGGCTTTCTTTCACATGACTGATCTGTACCTGTTTTTTCCTAGTACCAGCATTATAACGGGATTGATTTTGACTGCGAGCTGCGTTTGCTGATCCATCAGAGTCTGGCCGGAGGCATCATTGGGGTGAAGGGTACCAAGATAAAGGAGTTAAGAGAGGTAAGATGGGATCCCACTGATTTCAAATGCTGACTTGACTCAGTCCATACTCATTTACAAGAATTAGCTGAAGTGCATAGATTGCATGTGCTTCATCTGCCCTAACAGGTTTTCTTTGTTGCCCACTTGTCCACAAATGGTTATGGGGAATGTATTGACACAGCTGAAGACTGGTCAAACCCATTTTGAACATATGGCATTGTGCTGCGTCTTCCTGTTGTGTTATGGGTCTATTTCATGCTGGGCTTCATGTCTCCACCAGAACACCCAGACTACCATCAAGCTATTCCAGGAGTGCTGTCCTCACTCCACTGACCGAGTGGTTCTGGTTGGAGGAAAGCCAGACCGTGTCGTCGATTGCATCAAAGTTATCCTGGAGTTGGTATCTGAGGTGGGTGAGAGTTAGGTCTGTGACGGTCATGGAATTTTGGATGACTTATTGTTAAGCTAAATGACGCACTCTCCATTATAGTAGTTTTAATAGCGTGCGGATACATTTTCTCTTTTCCTGACTGCATGTGCTGTGCTTCTGCAGACAGAGGGTTTCCCAAACGCTGACCTGGTGACCCCCCTGTGTGCATGTTTTGGTGTTTGCCCTAGCACTACACAGCTGATTCAAATTGCCAACTCATCAAGCAACCAAAGACTTATTTTCTACAACACCTTGCTTGTTTCAGCAAGGAGCAACAAAGTTTCATTGTGTTGTAAAGGGTCATTGTTACTGTGGAAACTGACGCGACTGTACAAATGCCTGGCTGCCCAGTGTTTAGTCAACTGTTCGTTCCACAATTTATTTGATTTTTAAACCCCCTACTGTAAGTATTCTATAATTGTCGGTAAAAGGATTGTATGGTAATTGTCAGCTCTTGTGAGTTCAGTTCTGAGCCAGTGACCGCAACACACTTCACCACCATCACCAGTGTCTAAACATGTAAACTCAATGAGTCAGTCAAACTAGAATTGTACTTGTTTAATAACAGGAGATGCTTTTTTGTTTGTTTTTATACACTTCTCAAAAAAATAAAGGGAACACTAAAATAACACATCCTAGATCTGAATGAATGAAATATATTTATTAAATACTTTTTTCTTTACATAGTTGAATGTGCTGACAACAAAATCACGCAAATTATCAATGGAAATCAAATTTATCAACCCATGGAGGTCTGGATTTGGAGTCACACTCAAAATTAAAGTGGAAAACCACACTACAGGCTGATCTAACGTTGATGTAACAAGTCAAAATGAGGCTCAGTAGTGTGTGTGGCCTCCACATGCCTGCATGACCTCCCTACATCGCCTGGGCATGCTCCTGATGAGGTGGCGGATGGTCTCCTGAGGGATCTCCTCCCAGACCTGGACTAAAGCATCCGCCAACTCCTGGACAGTCTGTGGTGCAACGTGGCGTTGGTGGATGGAGCGAGACATGATGTCCCCGATGTGGTCAATTGGATTCAGGTCTGAGGAACGGGCGGGCCAGTCCATAGCATCAATGCCTTCCTCTTGCAGGAACTGCTGACACACTCTAGCCACATGAGGTCGAGCATTGTCTTGCATTAGGAGGAACCCAGGGCCAACCGCACCAGCATATGGTCTCACAAGGGGTCTGAGGATCTCATCTCGGTACCTAATGGCAGTCAGGCTACCTCTGGCGAGCACATGGAGGGCTGTGTGGCCCCCCCAAAGAAATGCCACCCCACACCATGACTGACCCACCGCCAAACCAGTCATGCTGGAGGATGTTGCAGGCAGCAGAACGTTCTCTACGGCGTCTCCAGACTCTGTCACATGTGCTCAGTGTGAACCTGCTTTCATCTGTGAAGAGCACAGGGCGCCAGTGGCGAACTTGCCAATCTTGGTGTTCTCTGGCAAATGCCAAACGTCCTGCACGGTGTTGGGCTGTAAGCACAACCCCCACCTGTGGACGTCGGGCCCTCATACCACCCTCATGGAGTCTGTTTCTGACCGTTTGAGCAGACACATGCACATTTGTGGCCTGCTGGAGTTCATTTTGCAGGGCTCTAGCAGTGCTCCTCCTTGCACAAAGGCGGAGGGAGCGGTCCTGCTGCTGGGTTGTTGCCCTCCTACGGCCTCCTCCACGTCTCCTGACGTACTGGCCTGTCTCCTGGTAGCGCCTCCATGCTCTGGACACTGGCACAACAGAATGTGAAATGTATTGTCAATCAGTGTTGCTTCCTAAGTGGACAGTTTGATTTCACAGACGTGTGATTGACTTGGAGTTACATTGTGTTGTTTAAGTGTTCCCTTTCTTTTTTGGAGCAGTGTATATTCCATTTACAACAGTTGTTGGGGGCGGCAGCATAGCCTAGTGGTTAGAGCGTTGGACTAGTAACCGAAAGGTTGCAAGTTCGAATCCCCGAGCTGACAAGGTACAAATCTGTCGTTCTGCCCCTGAACAGGCAGTTAGCCCACTGTTCCTAGGCCGTCATTGAAAATAAGAATTTGTTCTTAACTGACTTGCCTGGTTAAATAAAGGTCAAATAAAAAAGTAGTTCCAGAGCAAAACTAATTTATATAGGTAACTGGCAAAATAAAGGAAACACCATGAGAAATTACATCATTTGGTGGTGGAAAACTCTCTTAGGTGCCGCTCCAGAATCTCCCATAAGTGTTGAATTGATTTGAAATCTGGTGACTGACAACACACACACACCCTTTAAACCCATATGCTCCTTTGAGACTCTTCTTTCAAACTCACTGAGATCTATTCTAGCCATGGTAGCCAAAATAATGGGCAACTGGACATTTTTATACATGACCCTAAGCATGATGGTATGTTCATTTCTTAATTAACTCAGGAACTACACCTGTGTGGAAGCACCTGCTTTCAATATACGATGTAGCCCCCATTTCCTTTATTTTGGCAGTTATATGTAGCATCTCAACAATGGTCTCATAGTATTATCTATCTTCAGGCTCCTATCAAAGGGCGCGCCCAGCCTTACGACCCCAATTTCTACGACGAGACATACGACTACGGCGGCTTCACCATGATGTTCGAGGAGCGGGGCCGGCGGCCTATGGGGGGGTTCCCCGTACGGGGCCGGGGTGGCTTTGAGCGCATGCCCCCCGGCCGCGGCGGCCGACCCATGCCCCCCTCCAGACGGGACTATGATGACTTGAGCCCTCGCCGGGGACCGCCCCCTCCCCTGCCTACCAGAGGGCGTGGAGGGAGCCGGGCTCGAAACCTGCCCCTCCCCCTACCACCACCCCCAAGAGGAGGGTAAGGAACTTGACTTCCTTTCAATTGTTGTTTAAGGCTACCTCTTATCACCTCATCAGTCACTTAGTGACGTTTATAACCATGTGCCTTCGCTGTGCCTGAGTACATAGAACTAGAATGAACATGAACCTATTTTGTTGGACTAATCCTTTAAAGGAATCTTTTCTGGCACATTTCCACTGAGTCATGTTGACCCTGTCGTGTGGTTGCAGAGGCGACCGGTTCTCTCATCAGAGCTATCACGGCAACATGGACGACAGACCAAAGTAAGTCATTTGTGTAAAACAAAGGCAGCACCTGCAGATTAGTTGGGGTGGAACTCCTTCACCTCTAACAAATTGAGTTAGTCAATTGGAGAATGGCTCACTCAGATGTGGATATTACTATCTCTGTCAAATTATGTGTTTAATCCTTTTCTGTTGATTTAATGACCGTCAATACGGTTCTACCCATGACACGGTAGTTATTTTGTAAACATGACCGCTCATCCCATGAGTAGATGACTAAGAACACAATGTCAGTGTTCTTATCAACACAGATTTTAAAAACAACTTAGCTCTTCACACTTTCAGGAGGATTGGTATCACTCTTGTATAGTACAGACTTTTCAGCCCATTGGTTTGGTGGATGCTATCAGTCCATCAGAGGTGAACTGATCCCTCTCTTGTCATGTTAACCCCGACACCCTCCCTCCATCCCCTCTTATCTAAGCAGCGACAGGAGAGGAAGACCAGGAGACCGCTACGACAGCATGGTGAGGGACCTGGGCATTTTAAGTGTTTTAGATGAGGGTTTAGCATAGATGAGTGATAGAGTTTGTCTTTTGCCTGGTGTTTTAATAGTAGTCGAACGCATTTGAATGGTTTTAGTTACAGTGCATTCGGAACCTTTTCAGCCCCTTTGACTTCTTCCACATTTTATGTTACAGCCTTATTCTAAAATGGATTAATTAGTCCCCCCCCAAATCAATCTGCACACACTACCTCATAATGACAATGCAAGCAAAGGTTTTTATAAATGTTTGTGCATTTATGGGGAAAAAATACATTTACATAAGTATTCAAACGCTTTCCTCTGTACTTTGTTGAAGCTGGGATTACAGCCTCAAGTCTTCTTGGGTATGACGCTACAAGCTTGTGACATCTGTATTTGGGGAGTTTCTCCCATTCTTATCTGCAGATCCCCTCAAGCTCTGTCATGTTGGATGGTGAGCGTCGCTGCACAGCTACTTTCAGGGCTCTCCAGAGATGTTCTATCGGGTTCAAGTCTGGGCTCTGCCAGAGCCACTTAAGGATATTCAGAGACTTGTCCCGAAGCCACTCCTGCGTTGTCTTGGCTGTGTGCCTAGGGTCGTTGTCCTGTTGGAAGGTGAACCTTCGCCCCAGTCTGAGGTCCCGAGCGCACAGGAGCAGGTTTTAATCAAGGATCTCTGTACTTTGCTCCGTTCATCTTTTCCTCGATCCTGGCAAGTCTCCCATTCCCTGCCGCTGAAAAACATCCCCAGAGCATGATGCTGCCATCCATGCTTCACCGTAGGGATGGTTTTGGCCAGGTAATGAGCGGTGCCTGATTTCCTCCAGAAGTGACGCTTGGCATTCAGGCTAAAGAGTTCAATCTTGTTTTCATCAAACCCGAGAATCTTGTTTCTCATGGTCTGAGAGTATTTTAGGTGCCTTTTGGCAAACTGTATGCAGGCTGTCATGTGCCTTTTTACTGAGGAGTGGCTTCCATCTGGCCACTACCATAAAGGCCTGATTGGTGGAGTGCTGCAGAGATGGTTGTCCTCATTGGAATGTTATCCCATCTCCACAGAGGAACTCTAGAGCTCTGTGACCATCGGGTTCTTGTTCACCTCCCTGACCAAGGCTCTTCTCCCCGAATGCTCAGTTTGGCCGGAGGCCAGCTCTAGGAAGAGTGTGCCTCGACACAATCCTTCGACCTCATTGCTTGGTTTTTGCTCTGACATGCAGATGCACCTTATATAGACAGGTGTGTTTTTCCAAATCATGTCCAATCAATTGAATTTACTACAGGTGGACTCCAAGTTGTAGAAACATCTCAAGCATGATCAAGGAGACAGGATGCACCTGAGCTCAATTGAGTCTCATAGCAAAGGATCTGAATACTTATGTAAATAAGGTATTTCTGTTTTTAAAATATTTTTTTTATACATTTGCACCAATTTCTAAACCTGTTTTTGCTTTGTCGTTGTGGGGTAGGGTGTAGATTGAGGAAGAAAAGTAATTTAATACATTTTATAGTGAGGCTGTAACATAACAAAATGTTGAAAAAGGGGTCTGAATAATTTCCAAATGCACTGTACGTGTGTAAATGGATTGGGATTATTATCCTGCCCTAGTGAAATCATGGTGGTTTGGACACTGGCGCTGCTCTTCACCAAGCGAACACACTGGTTAGGCCTCTTGTAGCCTGGCAACAGTTGTCTCCTTGGTTACCAAGGAGCAGCTGAATACGTAATCTGGAGCCGCCAAACTAACAAATGATCTTCAGGTGAAACCATTCCGATTCGCTGACGGGGTTGGTCAGGTCGTACCAATAACATGCATAGTGGAAAATAATGCATGTGCACAAATTATGGAGCTCAATATCAAACACATTTAAACCAGTATTTTACTTAATGAATGTTTCAGTCTTGTAATAAGTCTCTCAATTTGTCTTTCTCTCCCTATGTTCTGCTGAATACAGAGTGGTGGATACGGTGGTGAGTCTTCTCTAAGTTTCTTCTGGTCATGGTTGTCTACACTCTTGTTTGAATGTCTCTTTGGTCAGAGTATAGTTATTTGTCTAGTAAGCACCACCAGCTCTCCCCTCTGTCCTTTGTTGGTCTGTCTATGTGGTCTGTCAGCCACGGTGTGATGTATTGTTATCCTTCCTTTTCCTCCCTTCATATTTTCAAAGACAACACTTCCTCCTGGGAGCCCTTTCAGTCTGGTGAGTGCAAATGAATCACATTTGTATCAATGTCTCATTTTGTTGCTTCTGTACTTGTTTTCGTGTAGTTTTGAGACTTTCCACACGAGGATCAATTCTGAGTCTCTCTCCAGGTGGCCGAGGGTCATACAGTGACATCGGGGGTCCCGTCATCACGACACAAGTTACCATCCCCAAGGATGTGAGTAAAGGTTTAATCGGCACAGTCCCAAGCGTAATAACAACCCGTACCACAGATCGACACAGACATCCCTGTAATATATTCATGAGAAGGACGAGATGAGATTATTCCCAATTGATCAAAAGAGTTCCCACATCAGCCTGTATTCATAAGTGATTGATTAATTACCCCCCTCCCAAAAATAAAAATAAATAAATAACCTGTGCCCCCTTTACCTGGTTGTCATTTTGTCGATCACATTGTTGGGGAGAAGTAACCCTGGCTTCCCACATGTCGTAGCTGGCCGGCTCCATCATTGGGAAGGGCGGACAGCGGATCAAGCAGATCCGTCATGAGTCGGGAGCGTCCATCAAGATTGACGAGCCACTAGAGGGCTCCGAGGACCGCATCATCACCATCAATGGAACACAGGACCAGATCCAGAACGCCCAGTATCTACTGCAGAACAGGCACGTGCTAGCACCCTTTCCTCGTCTCCTCTGAAAGCAGTATGGTGGAAACCTATTCATCCCTGTCCCCTATCCGTGGTAATCAAGGATGGAAATGAGTCGCTCTAGTTCTAGAAATGACTTCTGGGGTCCCTTTATTCACTTGTCCACTGTGTTTTGTTGCAGTGTGAAGCAGTACTCTGGTCGGTTCTTCTAAAGAGGGAAGAGGAGCCAATCTGCCATGCCCGTTCGCTCCCTCTATTCAGAGCCAACATTCCTCAGCTTTGGGTAGTTGTGTGCCCCCCACCCTGTCATCTAACACCTTTTTAATAAGAAGTTTGGAAATTCTCTCGAAGCTGTCGGATGAGTGTGTCCCTTATTTTTTTTTGTTGCCTTGCTTGTTTTTGGGGTTTTTCTTTGATTTTCCTGTTCTGTACTTGGAGTAAACTAACCTGTCTGTGTTCACTCTTGGCCTCCCCTGCTCCTCCCAGTCAGTACAGCATGCAGAATGTAATCTTGTTTTGTAAGAAACATTTTATGATTTAAAAAAAAAAAAATACATCTAGTTTATTTTTGCTTAATTTTTTTCCCCCTTGCTGAAAGATAAGGGGCTGTATAAAAATGTACAGTAATTGTGTCATAGGATGAAGAGTGCTAGGATTGTTTCATTTTGTTGGGAGACTGATAGGGCTAAAATAAAGTATTGTTAATTTTAAGTTTTCTACATGATTTCAGCTGGTTAACGGGGAGGGACTTGATATAATTCCTTTAATACGTAATCATTGACATTTGGATCCATTTAGACTGGCTAAAGCCTGTTTTTTTTTATGTCGGTTTGGAAGTGTTTTTAACATTTTAGATGGGATCTTTGTAGACACCAGTCAGTTTGGGATGGGTATGCAGCCTTTCTTTCCATATGAGTGGCATGTCACCCCTGTTAATCTACCTGTCTGTGGGGTATAGTGTCTGCTGCAAGTCTGAGTAATAAAGTCTGTGCCACCTTTTACTAAACATGTGGGGGGAGGTTTTGTTATTTTTCCATGTTTCCTAGATGCGATAAATAAAATGGTTGTAATAAAATCAACTTGATATTTTCAGTAAACTGTGCTTCCAGTATCAAGGAGAAGTTAGGTGTAGCTGTAATGGTAGGCATTTTCTACAAGTAATGCAGCATAAGTATTAAGTCATACCTAGTTGACAAGTAAGGCTATGATTCATATGCCACATTGTGACATCTGTGTTCTGTATTAACATACACTGAGTATACAAAACATTAAGCACTCCTGCTCTTTCCATGACCGTCTAGTCAGATGAATCCAGGTGAAAGCTATGATCCCTTATTGATGTCACCTGTTAAATCCACTTCAATCAGTGTAGATCAGGACTCAAACTGAATCCATGGAGGGTATAGTGTCTGCTGATTTTTCCTTTCTAGTGGTGTAAAAATGCTTAAGTAGTTTTTTGGGGTATCTGCTTTACTGAACAAAAATAAATGCAACCATTTCAAAGATTTTACTGAGTTTATATAAGGAAATCAGTCAATTGAAATACATTCATTGGGCCCTAGTCTATGGATTTCACATGATGGTAGGGGCGCAGCCATGGGTGGGCCTGGGAGCGCATAGGTCCACCCACTTGGGAGCCAGGCCCAGCCAATCAGAATGAGTTTGGATGATCCAGTAGCTGTAGAAGCCAGATGTGTAGGTTCTTGGCTGGCATGGTTACATGTAGTCTGCGGTTGTGTGGCTGGTTGGAGTTACTGCCGAATTCTCAAGCAATGTTGGAGGCGGCTTCTGGTAGAGAAATTAACATTCAATTCTCTGGCAACGGGGCTCCAGAGTGGCGCAGCGTTCTAAGGCACTGCATCTCTGTGCTATAGCTGTCACTACGGACCCTGGTTTGAGTCCAGGCTGTATCACAACCGGCTGTGATTGGGAGTCCCATAGGGCGATTGTCCCAGCGTCATTAGGGTTTGGCCGGAGTAGGCCGTCATTGTAAATAATAATTTGTTCTTAACTGACTTGCCTTGTTAAATAAATAAAAACAGCTCTGGTGGACATTCCTGCAGGTCAGCCTGCCAATTGCACGCTCCCTCAACTTGAGACAGCTGTGACTTCGTGTTGTGTGACAAAACTGCAGATTTTAGTGTCCTTTTATTGTCCCTAGCACAAGGTGCACCTGTGTAATGATCATGCTATATAATCCGTTTCTTGATCTGCCACACCTGTCAGGTGGATGGAATGTCTTGGTAAAGGAGAAATTCTTACTAACAGGGATGTAAACAAATTTGTGCACAAAATTGGAGAGAAATAAGGTTTTTATGCTTATGGAAAAATTCAGAGACCTTTTATTTCAGCTCATGAAACATGGGACCAACACTTGACATTCTGCGTTTATATTTTTGACAACATTTACTTGACTACAGTAATTTTTACACCCAAACATTTTCCTGACACCCAAAAGTGCTTGCTACATTTCGAATGCTTAGCAGGACAGGAAAATGTCAGATTCTGTCATTTAGCAAGAGGACACGTGATCCTTAGTGCCTCTGATCTGAGGACTCACTAAAGAAAAATGCTTTGTTTGTAAATTATGTCTGTGTTGGAGTGTGCCCCTAGCTAACTGTATTTTAAATCATGCTGTCTGGTTTCATATAAGGAATTTGAAAGTATGTATTGCATTTACTTTTACTTTTGATACTTAAGTATATTTAAAACCAACTACTTATTTTGACTCAAGTAGTGTTTTACTGTGTTACTTTAAGTTTTGAGTAATTTTCTATTAAGGTATATTTACTTTTACTCAAGTATGACTATTGTGTACTTTCTCCACCACTGTTCCTTTAAATTAAGACCGAGACAATCAGGTTAGTGGAGTTCCTTACTAATTAGTGACCTTAATTTATCAATGAAGTGCAGGGGAGGAGCGAAAATCTGCAGACACTCGGCCCTCGGTGGTGTTCCTAATTTTTGGTATACTGTCGTCAATAACATGTAATAACACATTTAACATTTGTGAAATTAGCCTCTATATTCTTCAATCCAATATATGTTAAGTGTTTATGTAAGTAGTGAACTGCCCACCCTTTTTCTGTGCCACCAGACAGTTGTTTCATTACAATGTAACATATTGAGCGACATGCCTTCATGATCCTTTCCCAGCTAAACACACCCTCTCCTAACGTCACATGGTTCGGGGCTTGAGTTACGCCAGCACAACACGACAGCAGCTGGCAGCAATAATGGCTAGAATTGTGTGAAAATAAGAGTCCTCTACTTAGAGAGAAACTGTCCGACACACCCCGTTCATGGGCCCACACTTTTTATGTTGGTGAAAATTATTAAGATGTAGAATAATGACGAAGAGAAAAACGTAAATAAAGGCAATGATGAGTGATGTTGAAAAAGAATGACTAAAGGGTGGATAAATATGAAGAAAATGTTTTACTGTGTAGAGCACTTTTATTTTTATGGCTCCTTGCCTTTTTGCTGCTAGGTTCACATAGGGTCCAGTCAGAGTACACTGTATTCTGTACCTAATGAAATTACAGATGGGACAAGCAAAGGGGACAATAGAAAAAATATAACAACGTTAAGCAATGCATCTTCAATGAAGACCAATTCAAAAGGAACATATTGTGGTATGGGATTATTTTTTGTTACTCCTGTGGAATAATGGAATTTCGTTTTTTATACATTTATGGTGATCTGGAGTAAAAGTCCGCCATATTCACTCACCACACCCGGAGTTCAACTATTGGAGGTAAAGATTTGCTTTTCTGTTTACATGTTGCTATTTCATTATTCATTCTCCCAACGGATTGGCACCTATTGCATTTCGTAATGGGACCGTAGTTTACATAAATATAAAATAACAAGTGGTCTGTTTCTGCCAAGGTTCAATCAGTTTCTGGGAATTGTATTCGCATTATTACGCTTGGCTTTTACTGTGGACACTAGAGCGTAGGCTATGCATGGCACTGTAGATAGAGAATTCAGTCAGTGCTGAGGGAGGACATTTATTTTAGTTAAATATAACAATTTATTTAACAAAGTGACAATGTTTATCGCCTTAACATTTTTTTAATTTTAATTTAATTTCACTTTGGAATATAGGCCTACCTCCTCGACCCCAAAAGTAAGTGTTATCAAGAGTCATGACTCTGGGCTCCGTAGGGGCCTGTTGCCTCAGCGAAGAGGGAAAGGAGGCTCGACGGATCAACGACGAGATCGAAAGACAGCTTCGCCGGGACAAGAAAGACTCGCGCCGCGAGTTTAAGCTGTTGCTTCTCGGTAAACCAACGATCACAGTTCTAATTACCACTCAAAGCGCTAATATGACATTGTATCATTA